>NC_059181.1:18106711-18406919 GCF_019923935.1 Bubalus bubalis
CCCAGGTCTGTAGGTGCCCAATATGCTACTGGAGATCAGTGGAGAAATAACTCCAGAAAGAATGAAGGGATGGAGCCAAAGCAAAAAGAATACCCATTTGTGGATGTGACTGGTGATAGAAGCAAGGTCTGATGCTGTAAAGAACAATATTGCATAGGAACCTGGAATGTTAGTCCAAGAATCAAGGCAAACTGGAAGTGGTCAAACAGGAGATGGCAAGAGTGAACGTTGACATTCTAGGAATCAGCAAACTAAGATGGACTGGAATGGGTGAGTTTAACTCAGATGACCATTATATCTACTACTGTGGGCAGGAATCCCTTAAAGGAAATGGAGTAGCCATCATGGCCAACAAAAGAGTCCAAAATGCAGTACTTGGATGCAATCTCAAAAATGACAGAATGATCTCTGTTCGTTTCAAAGGCAAACCATTCAATATCACAGTAATCCAAGCCTATGCCCCAACCAGTAACACTGAAGAAGCTGAAGTTGAACAGTTCTATGAAGACCTACAAGACCTTTTAGAACTAACACCAAAAAAAGATGTCCTTTTCATTATAGGGGACTGGAATGCAAAAGTAGGAAGTCAGGAAACACCTGGAGTAACAGGCAAATTTGGCCTTGGAGTACAGTGGTTATCATTGATTGATGAGTGTATATTGAAGACTCCTTGCATCCCTGGGATAAACCCAACTTGATGATGGTGTATGATCTTTTTAATGTGCTGTTGAATTCTGTTTGCTAGAATTTTGTTGAGGATTTTTGCATCTATGTTCATTAGTGTTATTGGCCTGTAATTTTATTTTTGTGTGATGTCTTTGTCTGGTTTTGGTATCAGGGTGATTGTGGCCTCGTAGAAGTATTCCTTCCTCTGCAATTTTTTGGAAGAATTTCCGAAGGGGAGCTATCAATGATTATTATAGAAAGTTATATTTGTTAGAATATTTGTTCACTTAAAATCATAGCCTCTGATTGATATGAATGGTTGATTTTACTCAACTGCCCTTAATTACCTAGATGGCCATGTTGTTCAGTCGATCAGTCATGTCTGACTCTTTGCGATCCCATGGAATGCAGCATGCCAGGCTTCCCTGTCTTTCACCATCTCCTGGAGTTTGCTCAGACTCATATCCATTGAGTCAGTGATGCCATCCAACCATCTCATCCTCTGTTGTCCCCTTCTGCCTTCAGTCTTTCCCGCATCAGGGTCTTTTCCAATGAGTCAGCTCTTCCCATCAAGTGGCCAAAGTATTGGAGCTTCAGCTTCAGCATCAGTTCTTCCAATGAATATTCAGGACTGATTTCCTTTAGGATTGACTGGTTTGATCTTCCTGCAGTCCAAGGGACTCTCAAGCGTCTTTCCAAACACCACAGTTCAAAAGCATCAAATTTTTGGCACTCAGCCTTCTTTATGGTCCAACTCTCACATCCATACATGACTGCTGGAAAAACCATGGTTTTGACTATATGGACCTTTGTCAGCAAAGTAATAACTCTGCTTTTTAATAACCCATCTAGATGGCCATGGCTGTGATCTAATTTTAAGTGATCTAATCACTCCAGAAAAGACTGTGTATTCCATGAAAATAAGAACATAGTTAAAGGCATTTCTCCTTGAAGGGACATTTAGAGGGCAAATAACATGACCAAACATATTCTCTTAAACACAAAAAGGAATCTTGAAACTGAGGGATGAGATAAGTCATCCTGGATTGATTGTGGCTACCAAATATGAGAAATGGGCTAGAGCTCAGGCCTTCTCCATCCTGATCTTACCATCTTTCCATCGTCTCATGACTCCTCAGACTTTAAAAATTTTTTATTGAAATGTAGTTAATTTACACTGTGTTTCCTTCAGATGGATGTATAGCACAATGATTATGATATAAAGGTTATGATATACAGATTCTTTTTTATTTATATTCTCTCCCATTATAAGTTATTGCAAGATAGTTTAGTTCCCTGTGCTATACAGTAGGTCCTTGTTGGCTACCTATTTTATACTGTAGTGTGTATATTTTCATCCCAAACTCCTAATTTATCCCTCCCCACATTTTTCCTCTTATGAGGACCATAAGTTTGTTTTCTAAGTCTATGAGACTATTTCTGTTTTGTAAATAAGTTCATTTGTATCATTATTTTAGATTCAACATATAAGTGATACCATATGATATTTGTCTTTGGCTTACTTCACTTTGTATGATAATCTCTAGGTCCATCCATGTTGCTGCTGCAAATGGCATTCTTTCATTCTTTTTAATGGCTGAGTAATATTCCATTATACACACACACACACACAACACACACACACACACACCCATATTTTCTTTACCCAGTCATCTGTTGATGGACATTTAGGTTGTTTGCATGTCTTGGCGATTGTAAACAGTGCTGCAGTGAACATTGGGGTGCATGTATCTTTTTGAATTATGGTTTTCTCTGGATATATGCCAGGAGTGGAGTTGCTGGATAATATGGTAACTCTATTTTTAGTTTTTTAAGGAACCTCCAAACTGTTCTCCATAGTGTGTATCAATTTACATTCTTACCAACAGTGTAGGAGGGTTCCTTTTTCCACACCCTCTGCGGCATTTATCTATAGACTTTTTGTTGATGGCCATTCTGACTAGTGTGAGGTGATACCTCATTATAATTTCGGTTTGCATTTCTCTAATAATTAGTGAGCATCTTTTCATATGCCTGTATGTCTTCTTTGGAGAAATGTCTATTTAGATCTTCTGTCCATTTTTTTTAAAGAAATAATTTTATTTATTTTTGGCTGCGCTGGCTCTTCGTTGCTGTGTGGGCTTTCTCTAGTTGCAGTGAGTGGGGGCTACTCTCTAGTTGCAGTGCACAGGTTTCTTATTGTGTGTGTCTTCCTATTGTGGTGTTATTTCTTATTGTGGTGTCTTCTCTTGTTGCAGAGCATGGGCTCTAGGGCATTTGGGCCTCAGTAGTGTTGGTTCCATGGCAACCCAGTCCAGTACTCTTGCCTGGAAAATCCCATGGATGGAGGAGCCTGGTAGTCTGCAGTCCATGGGGTCGTGAAGAGTCGGACATGACTGAGCGACTTCACTTTCACTTTTCACTTTCATGCCTTGGAGAAGGAAATGGCAGCCCACTCCAGTGTTCTTGCCTGGAGACTCCCAGGGACGGGGGAGCTGGTGGGCTGCCATCTATGGGGTCACACAGAGTCGGATGCGACTGAAGCGACTTAGCCAGCAGCAGCGTTGGTCCCTGGGCTCTAGGGCACAGGATCAGTAGTTGCAGCCCATGGGCTTAGTTGCTCCTCGGCACATAGAACCTTCCCAGATCAGGGATCAAGCCTGCATTTCCTACATTGGCAGGCAGATTCTTGATTCTTTACCACTGAGCCTCTAGGGAAGCCCTGTCCATTTTTTAGTTAGGTTGCTTGTTTGTTTGATATTGAGCTGTTTGTATATTTTGGAGATTAATCCCTTGTCAGTCATATCATTTGCAAATATTTCCTCCTGTTATATAGCTTCTCTTTTGTTTTAGTTATGGCTTCTTTTGCTGTGCAAAAGTTTTCAAGTTTAATTGGGTCCCATTTGGGGTTTTTTTAATTTATTTATTTTACTTCTTATTTATTTATTCGACTGCATGGGGTCTTAGTTGTGGCACACAGGATCTTCGTTGCAGCATGCAGGACGTGTAGTTGTGAGATGTGGAATCTTTAGATGTGGCATGCAAACTCTTAGCTGTGGCATGTTGGATCTAGTTCCCCTACCAGGGATCAAATCCAGCCCCATACATTGGGAGCACAGTCTTAGCCACTGGACGACCAGGGAAGTCCCCTATGTGTTTATTTTTTGTTTTTATTTCCATTACTCTAGAAGATGGATCAAAAAAACAATTGCTGCGATTTATGTCAAAGTGTGTCCTGCTTGTGTTTTCCTCTAGGAGTTTTATAGTATTTGGTCTTACATCTAGGTCTTTAATCCATTTTTATTTCATTTTTGTGTGTAGTGTTAGAGAATGTTCTAATTCCATTCTTTTACATGTATCTGTCCAGTTTTCCCAGCACCCGTTGGTGATGAGACTGTCTTTTCTCCATTGTATATTTTGCCTCCTTTGTCATAGATTAAGTGACCATAGGTGCATGGGTTTATCTCTTGGCTTTCTATCCTGTTCCATTGATCTGTATTTCTGTTTTTGTGTCAGTACCATACTATTTGATTACTGTAGCAAATTCTATTTTATTTAAAATGCAAATACCCATGGAAAAAAAGCTCTACTTCAGTGTAATAAAATTTGATATTAAAAGAAATGCCTGTCCCTTCCCCAAAAGGTTTCTCATGTGGATGTTTAAAACACATTTTCATAATTTCTTGGGTTATCCTACTCTACCCATGCTCCTACCTACGACCCCTCTCTGTAGCTACCGAGGGCTCGTCTTTGAACACTCTGGGCTGCGTTAGTCATCAATGTGCCTTTGCAAATGCTGGTCCCTCTTCCTGCAACTGTCTTTTCTCTGCTCTCTACCTGACTCTCTCTACCCCTGGTACAATTATCACTTCCTCGCAAGCCTTCCGCCAAGGCCTCAGGCAGGATTCCCTCCCTCGGCTGGGTTTCCTGTGCCTCTGTGTAGTTATTATTTAAGCTTGTCTCCCCACTCAACTGTGAGCAGCTTGTCAAAGGCAGGGCATGTGCCATGTTTACTCTTCTGTCTCCAGTGTCTCACTGTCTCCAGTGATCAATAATGTTTCTTGTATTAATAAAATAATTTCCTGAGCTCATGTAAAGACAATAATGTTTGTTATGAATAAAATAATTTCCTGAGCTACAGTGTTAAATTAAGAGCACATAATCCTGGAGCGGCAGTTATGAACTCTACACCTCGGGGGTGCCAGAGCCATCTGGAAGAGTCCAGAAACTCTATCCCATAGGCCAAATCAGTCTTTGACTTTTCTAATATTGACCATCTCCAGAAGCCTGCTTTGTATGAATTGAAATACCATGTTCTATCAAAAACTACTCTTCTTGGGCATGGATGATAGGACTACGGAGAAGGGATAGAAGGAGAAAATGTCAACCTTCCATACAGAACCCTTTCCCTATCTCTAACATCGTTGGAGAGTTACATGCTTGCATGCACGCTAAGTCGCTTCAGTCGTGTCGACTCTGCGACCCTATGGACAGCAGCCCACAGGCTCCTCTGTCCACGATTCTCTAGGCAAGAATATTGGAGAGAATGTGGGTTGCCATTTCCTTCTTCTTGGAGAGTTACAAGGTCTCACCAAAAAGTCTTTGCTAGATTTTTAAAAGTAAGAACTACTGACATTTCACAACTGCAATTTCTCTGAAGATTAAGAGTCTCTCAAGCCCACCTTCCTGGCATTCAGAAAGTGCATTTTCTGTAGCCCATAAAGCAGAGGGCAGGAAGGTGTCCTGATAGGAAATCTCAATACCAGACTCCTCTGGAGTCAGGAGCTACACTGAACAAATCAACCTAGGCAGAGTGTTTTAAAGGTCATAAAGATGAAAAAGGGTAGAGAAAACACGACCTTCAAGAAAAAAAAAGAACCAGATGGGAGGCTTTGCATAACATCATTTCAGATGACTATGGAAAAGACTGAAATAAACAGGTGTTCAGTTAAATGTCTGAGTCTTTTTTAAAAAAATATTTTAACTGGAAGCTAATTACTTCACAATACTGTGGTGGCTTCCGCCATACATTGACATGAATCAGCCATGGATGTGTGTGTCCCACCATCCTGAACTCCCCTCCCACCTCCATCCCCACCCCATCCCTCTGGGTTGTCCCAGAAGACCAGCTTTGAGTGTCCTACTTCATACATCAAACTTGCACTGGTCATCTGTTTTACATACGGTAATATACATGTTTCAGTGCTATTCTCATATCGTCCCACCTTCACCTTCTCCCACATAGTCCAAGTCGTGCTTTACATCTGTGTCTCTTTTGCTGTCTTTGTTACTGTCTTTCTAAATTCCATATATATGCATTAATAAACTGTATTGGTGTTTCTCTTTCTGTAGAAAAGGCTGTAGTTTCATCCACCTCATTAGAACTGACTCAAATGTGTTCTTTTTATAGCTGAGTAATATTCCATTGTGTATATGTACCACAACTTCCTGATCCATTCTGCCGATGGACATCTAGGTTGCTTCCATGTCCTAGCTATTGTAAATGGTGCTGCAATGAACATTGGGGTACATGTGTCTCTTTCAATTCTGGTTTCCTCGGTGTGTATGCCCAGCAGTGGGATTTGGGTCGTATGGCAGTTCCATGTGCAGTTTTTTAAGAAATCTCCACTCTGTCCTCCATAGTGGCTGTATTAGTTTGCATCCCCACCAATAGTGTAAGAGGATTCCCTTTTCTCCACACCCTCTCCAGCATTACTGTTTGTAGATTTTTGGATAGCAGCCATTCTGACTGGCGTGACATGGTACCTCATTGTGGTTTTGATTTGCATTTCTCTGATAATGAGTGATGTTGAGCACCTTTTCATGTGTTTGTTAGCCATCTGTATGTCTTCTTTGGAGAAATGTCTGTTTAGTTCTTTGGCCCATTTTTTGGTTGGGTTAAATGTCTGAGTCTTAAGTATGTTAAATTATTGTATCAGTCAGGATCCTGGTAGAAAACAATGTGCAAATGGGGTAAGTTGAGACATGTTTAATAAAGGGTTTAGTCATAAAGGATTGGGGACTTCCCTGGCAGTCCAGTGTTTAAGAGTCTGTGCCTCCACTGCAAGGGGCACAGGTCCAATCCCTGGTCGGGGAACTAAAATCCTGCTTGCCACCTGGTGTGGCCAAAAGAAAAAAAAAAAAAGACTGGGAAAGCACTACAGAATTCCACAGGGAGTACTTACTGACCCACTCAGCTCCCATCCCTTACTGGTATTGCCCATTGATTGGACCCAACAGGAAGCCAGAGAGCAAGGGGGTCTATGGATGTAACTCATGCAGATCAACCTCTTGGGCCACAGGATGGGGAAGCTTGGAGAAAGCAGAGAGTGGTAACAAGCTGTCAGCGCTGCAACAAACCCAAACAAATCAGGTGGGTCCCTGATCTACCTTTGAAGAACCTCTCTCTTCATTTCCTTCTGCCTGAACAACCTGCTGATCTCCTATACATTTTACAACCATTGATTTGTGTTTGCTGTCCAGTCTCTGTGTCTTGGGCCTTTCACGTGCTTTAACCATTTGATAACCATAGGCCAGCGTGGCTTGGATGAGGAAGTGCCATTGGAATCAAGAGAGAAGAAGGTATCTGTGTAAATATCTAGGGTAAACCATTCTAGGCCACAGGAAACAGCAAGTTTATAGTTCAAGTTCTGTCCCTCTGAGACAGAAAGGAGCTTGGAATGCTTGAGGGACAGAAAATGCATCCCAACATCCAGAGCTGAATGCTTAGTTACTTGTCAATGATTGGAATGATCAGACCCATCACCCACACATAGGCACATGGAGTCCGTGACTGGATGAGAAACGGAAGCCTTGCTTTGACAAGCCGTTTCAGTCCTCAGGACCTCTTTCATCTGTGAACTACAAAGCTTGACTGGGGTCTTTCCGGAGCTCACCTCCTATTCTAAAACGGTATGACTCTTCCCTGCTCAGGCTAAAATCATAAGCATCACAAACTCCTTGGGGAATTTTCTTGTGTTGTTGCGTCTATGTGCATACATGGAATCACAGTTAATCACTAAACTAAAGCATCTATGTGCATACATGGAATCACAGTTAAATCACTAGTTAGACATTATCTGAAAAATACTGTGTGGTCATCTACTGTGTTTTCTCCTATGGGGCCAGCGTGACTGACACCATCACTAACAGTAACCTTTTGCACTCACCATCCCGTTGTTCCCTTGCCCACTCCTGCCATGGATACATCCAACCTGTGTGCAAGGAAGGCCAGAGTGGCACAGAGTTGCCCTGGAGCAGCCCTGGGCTGATGAATGAATGGGAGTAGGAGGGTCAATACCCCAGCTTCCTCTCCCTCAGATGGGACAACTCCGAGGTGTACCTCATACATTCCCCTAGAGATTCTCAGGGGTATGAAACCCCAGTTGCCCACAGAGGGAGCCTGTTCTTGCACGTGCTTCTCTGTTTCTCTTCCTCTGTCTCACTTCCTCACTTCCTGACTGCTGCTCCTTCCAAATAAATGACTCGCACTTGAATTTTATTCTCAGATCAACTTCTGAGGGAGCCCTATCTAAGACAGCCAGGTGTACTGGGCAATACCAAGGAGCGTAAAATATTTCTCCAAACACAAAGAGCTCACCATCTAGTTACCAGTTTTTAAAGTAGACAGTAAAGCTTTGAAATACAAGTTTTGATGTAGCTGTCCAAGTTCTAAGAATACATTTTATGAAAATTATTGTAGTTGTACACAAACTTAGACACCAAAATGTTCATCTCTTGTCAAAGCATTGAAAATAATAAAGTTGGGAGATGTAAGTGACCTATCATAGGGAAGTGAATAAATAATGGTATATCCATATAACAAAATTTTTTCATGGGGACTGTCCTGGGCACTGGAGGATATTTCACAGCATCTGTGGATGCCAGCAAAACCCCACCTCCAGTTGTAGCAAACAAAAGCATCTCTAGACATTGCCAAGTGTCTCCTGGGAGCAAAATCATTCCTGGTTCACAACCACTGGCCTAAGAGAATTTCATATTGTAAAAGAGTTAATGACCACAAAGTCAAATAAGATGATTCAGAAGTTGTTTCAGATTTACATGAGTTTTTTTTTTTTCATTTTGAAGTAAACAGTGTCATATCAACATTTCACTTAAAGTTGAGCTATTTCAAATCCTAAAAGATGATGCTGTGAAAGTGCTGCACTCAATATGCCAGCAAATTTGGAAAACTCAGCAGTGGCTACAGGTCTGGAAAATGGCAGTTTTCATTCCAATCCCAAAGAAAGACAATGCCAAAGAATGCTAAAACTACCACACAATCGCACTCATCTCACACACTAGTGGAGTATTGCTCAAAATTCTCCAAGCCAGGCTTCAACAGTATGTGAACCGAGAACTTCCAGACGTAGAAGCTGGTTTTAGAAATGGCAGAGGAACCAGAGATCAAATTGCCAACATCCACTGGATCATCGAAAAAGCAAGAGTTCCAGAAAAACATCTACTTCTGCTTTATTGATTATGTCAAAGCTTTTGACTATGTGGATCACAATAAACTATGGAAAATTCTTAAAGAGATGGAAATACCAGACCACCTGACCTGCCTTTTGAGAAATCTGTATGCAGATCAGGGAGCAATAGTTAGAAATGGACATGAAAAACACACTGGTTCCAAATATATTGTCACCCTGCTTATTTAACTTGTATGCAGGGTACATCATGAGAAATGCTGGGCTGGATAAGCACAAGCTGGAATCAAGATTGCTGGGAAAATATCAATAACCTCAGATATGCAGATGACACCACCCTTATGGCAGAAAGTGAAGAGAACTAAAAGCCTCTTGATGAAAGTGAAAGGAGGTGAAAAAGTTGGCTTAAAGCTCAACATTCAGAAAACGAAGATCATGGCATCTGGTCCCATCACTTCATGGGAAACAGTGGAAACAGTGTCAGACTTTATTTTTTCGGGCTCCAAAATCACTGCAGATGGTGACTGCAGCCATGAAATTAAAAGATGCTTGCTCCTTGGAAGAAAAGTTATGACCAACCTAGACAGCATATTAAAAAGCAGAGACATTACTTTGCCAATGAAGGTCCATCTAGTCAAAGCTATGTATGGATGTATGGATGTGAGAGTTGACTATAAAGAAAGCTGAGCACTGAAGAATTGATGCTTTTGAACTGTGGTGTTGGAGAAGAGTCTTGAGAATCCCTTGGACTGCAAAGATCCAACCAGTCCATCTGAAGGAAATCAGTCCTGAATAGTCATTGGAAGGACTGATGCTGAAGCTGAAACTCCAGTACTTTGGCCACCTGATGTGAAGAACTGACTCATTTGAAAAGACCCTGATGCTGGGAAAGATTGAGGGCAGGAGGAGAAGGGGATGACAGAGGATGCAATGGTTGGATGGCATCACCGACTTAATGGACATGAGTTTGAGTAAACTCTGGGAGTTGGTGATGGACAGGGAGGCCTGGTGTGCTGCAGTCCATGGGGTTGCAAAGAGTCGGACACGACTGAGCCTGAACTGAACATTTCTCCTAGGAGAAGGGCCACTTCCTCAGACCTCTAAAACAACAGCAAATAAGAGGTTCGAAGGCATCATCTGTTCAGTTTCTAAGTTTAGGCTTTAAAAAGTTGAAGTCTTGCCAGCCTCATGGGACGTTTGTTACCCATCTGTCCTGACACCGCACGAAGAACGTGAGATAAACAGAACCCCCCCCCCGAAATATTCTATATTAGAGACTTCCTCAGCATGATAATGTTCACTGATTAACTGTGATTCCACGTATGAACACAGATGGAACAAGGCAAGAAAATTTCCCAAGGAGTTTGCGATACGAGTTAGCCTGAGTGGTGAAGATTCCATCAAGACATGATTATTGAGCACCCACTCTGTGCCAAGCAGTGTTCCAAGGCTGTGAGGATACAGAGGGGAGCCCCTACGCTGACCCTAGATGGGTTCTCCATTCTAATGAGGGGTGCCAGTGATAAACACGGGCACATCTAGGCCAACAAGCTAAATCTGGGACAAGAACTAGACCCTGTGGAAGAGAGTGGCTGCATGGTGTGGAAGGGAGGGACGCCTTTAGCTGGTGCATCTGCTCAGAGATCTGGGCCTAGCCTGGTGAAAGCACACCTGCAATGAATGCCCTGAGCTGGGAATGAGTCGGAGTATTTGAGGAACATAAAGAGAAGCAGCTGGACCAGAGCAAACAGAAGGCGAGGGGAGAGAGGCTAGGGCAGCTGGCTCCTTTGAAGATCTTCACAGGAAGTTGGGTGTGTGTATTTCATGACAGAAGGTGCAGGAGGAGAAGGGGAGGGACAAGGTCTGGTTTCTGCTTTGGAAAGCTCCTCTTGAGCACGTGCCAGAGTGACCTGGAGCAGGACGAGAGAAGCATCTGCTGTTTGGTCTCCTCAGGAGTCCAAGTGAGGCCAGCTGGGTTGGAGGGGTGGAGGTGAAGTGCTTGCATTTGGAAGGAGACTCGGGAGAAGTGTTGGTGGCCTACGTGGGCTGGCAGCCCCGGTGTACTGAGCCAGCTGTGGACAAACAGAGGCCAGAGTGAGGAGCTGGGGGCTTGGCAACACGCTCGGGCTGCTTGAAGCTGAAGCTCCAGGGAATGAAGCGTGACTAATGACAGAGAGTGTGAATGCCAGGGCCTTGTAAACCCATTTTTATTTTTAAATAGGCTAACAGCCAGGGAGTAGGGCATTTTGTAACTTCCTTGGGAGTCAGAGCCAAGTGGCGCCAGGAGCTGCTGCCTGTGTGAGCAGCACAGAGCAGAGGCCAAAGCACGGCCGGCTCGGGGGAGATCCTCTTATTCCTTCCTGAAAAATCCCTGTCTGGTGACTGATGCCTGAAGCTCCACCATTGAGAAATGTCTTTCAGGGTTGGGTTGTAGTTTGGGACAAAATGCGAATTCCTTCCAGAAGGCAAAGCAGAGGCCAGCCATGAGACTGAGCCCTGAGGAACGTGACTTTCAGGACTGTCAGAAGTCAGAGGGGACAGAAGATTCTTTCTGGGTTGGAAACAGTTTAGGGCTGTGGCATGGAAGTCCTGAGGTGTCCAGTGGGTGACCGCTGGGTGAGCAGGTTTGGGTGGGGTGAGGGGAGCTCAGAGAGAAGGAAGCCGTCCATCAGGGCCTGAAAATGGGCAGGGGGGCAAATAGAGCCACACTTCCTGAGGCCACCCTGGCCTCTTGTGTCTGATCTGAAATCAGGAGGCCCTAGCCTCCTCCTCCCATGGCTCCTGGAACCTAACAGCTTTCCCAGGCTCCTCTGGGTGAATAACACCAACATTTAATTCAAAAACCAACATCCAGAGCATTTAAGTGACTGAAACAGTTTTGATGGCCATTGAAAACACAAATCAAAACCATTTTAATAGGCTGTAAGCCTATTTAAAAATAATTTTCTCACTGCATTTTATCCTTTAACGTGATCTTTGCTGAATTTTCTTATCTTTCAATTCACTAACTTAAAACGTCTCACCTTTGGAAGGCATTAAAATGAACAACATTGTTATTTGTCTCAATCACGTTTTCTCCTACTTTTCACCCTACCTGTCTAACTGCAGGATACAGAAGCATTTTTTTCCTCTCCTTGTTCACTGGCTCTCACAGTTTTATTCATTCTTTTCACTATTAATACACATTTACTGAATTCCCATTATGCATCAGCTACTGTAGGAGATTCTGGAGTGGTAGAAAAGTTAGATAGTTGTCCTCTGCCCTTGAGGACCTGCTAATGGTGGGAAGAAGATACAAACAAGTAATTAAAATGCCAAAGTTAAGCACTATAATTAAGATCTGCCAAAACCACTTGAAAAAATATACTAAAGTTTAATTTACACTTTCATTACTAAGTAAATAAATCATGTACGTTGATTATCACAGTATTTCCTTTTAGTCTTTTTTTTCCCCCCTATTACTTGTGTTGGAATACCATCTACTGAAAATGTCCTGGAAGTACAACTGCAAGGTTTTTTTTCTTATGTTAGAGTGCCATCATGTGGAATTTTATGTAATTGCTGGTCACCATTTTTCCATTCCTTATGTTAGAGTGCCATCATGTGGAATTTTTATGTAATTGCTGGTCACCATTTTTCCATTCCTTATGTTAGAGTGCCATCATGTGGAATTTTTATGTAATTGCTGGTCACCATTTTTCCACTCCTTATGTTAGAGTGCCATCATGTGGAATTTTTATGTAATTGCTGGTCACCATTTTTCTATTCCTTATGTTAGAGTGTCATCATGTGGACTATTTATGTAATTGTGGTTCATCCTTTTTTTTTTTTTTTTCCATTTTTTAATGTTAGAGTGCCATCTTTTGGAATTTTCTTGTAACTACAGAATGGATTATCTGTAGTTTTTGTTTCTTTGTTACAGTGCCGCCAATTGTTTTGTTACATAATTGCAAAGAGTTGAACATGACTTGCTGACTAAGCAACAAATATTTTTCTTATTTATCAGGTAAGAGTGTCACCAGGTAGAATTTTCCTGTAATCGTAAACAGATATGTTTTCTTGTTATTCTGGTTAGAATGTCACTCGATTTTTTATTTATTTTATTTTTAAACTTTACATACTGTATTAGTTTTGCCAAATATCAAAATGAATCCACCACAGGTATACATGTGTTCCCATCCTGAACCCTCCTCCCTCCTCCCTCCCCATTCCATCCCTCTGAGTTGTCCCAGTGCACCAGCCCCAAGCATCCAGTATCGTGCATCGAACCTGGACTGGCAACTCGTTTCATACATGATATTTTACATGTTTCAATGCCATTCTCCCAAATCTTCCCACCCTCTCCCTCTCTCACAGAGTCCATAAGACTGTTCTATACATCAGTGTCTCTTTTGCTGTCTTATACACAGGGTTATTGTTACCATCTTTCTAAATTCCATATATATGCGTTAGTATACTGTATTGGTGTTTTTCTTTCTGGCTTACTTCACTCTGTATAATAGGCTCCAGTTTCATCCACCTCATTAGAACTGATTCAAATGTATTCTTTTTAATGGCTGAGTAATACTCCATTGTGTATATGTACCATAGCTTTCTTATCCATTCATCTGCTGATGGACATCTAGGTTGCTGTCACTCGATTTTTTCCTGCAATTGCAGATCAGATTTTTCATGTTTCTCACGTTAGCGTGCCCCCCAGTGGAATTACTGTGTAACCACAGAACTTGTTTTTCTTATTACAGGTATTGCCTGCTTTCTGAAAATTATTATTACTCCATTGTGTTTTATGAAAGACCTAATTAGTAGGAGATGCTATTGAAAATAATACCTAATTTTCAGTAATCAAAATAAATCTGAAGAGGACTTTTGCTTTCACACACACAAAAAAGAGCCATTACTGACTGTATTGATGTTGGTCTTTTGTTACAGTTAAGTGGCATTATTGAAACTTCTAGGAATCTGGGATTCTCTCTACCCCATTTCTGTTTACAAAATGTTTTACAGGAACTTTGCTTTCAGATAGTGGGGAAACCTGTAATAGAATGAAAAATGTGTTCTGCACTTACATGATAATTCCACCAAGTGGTACCCCAGATCACCATGGGGGTGGAAATACCATATAATTGCAAAACAAGTTTCTTATTATTCAGGTTAGGATGCCACCCAGTATAATTTTCCTGCAATTGTATAACAGATGTGCTTTCAATTTCTTATGTAAAGTGGCACCTTGCAGGATTACCCAGCAGTTGCAGGAAAAAAAGTTTTCATTTTCTGTGAGAGTTCCACCTAGTGGAATTGTTCTTTGTTATAAGTACACTGAGACATCAGAATCACCTGGAGAATTTCTTAAAACAAAAATTTCATGTCCCCATCCCCAGAGTTTCTTATTCAGGAGGTTTGGGATGGGGTGTGGGGATTTGCATTTCCAACAAGCTTTCCAGTTTATCAGTTCAGTTCAGTTCAGTCGCTCAGTTGTGTCTGACTTTGCGACCCCATGAATCGCAGCACGCCAGGCCTCCCTGTCCATCACCAACTCCCAGAGTTCACTCCAACCACGTCCATCTAGTTGGTGATGCCATCCAGCCATCTCATCCTCTGGCATCCCCTTCTCCTCCTGCCCCCAATCCCTCCCAGCATCAGAGTCTTTTGCAATGAGTCAACTCTTTGTGAGGTGGCCAAAGTACTCACATCAGGTGGCCAAAGTACTGGAGTTTCAGCTTTAGCATCATTCCTTCCAAAGAACACCCAGGACTGATCTCCTTTAGAATGGACTGGTTGGATCTCCTTGCAGTCCAAGGGACTCTCAAGAGTCTTCTCCAACACCACAGTTCAAAAGCATCAATTCTTCAGCCTCAGCTTTCTTCACAGTCCAACTCTCACATCCATACATGACTAAAAAACCAGTTTATGCTGATGCTAATTATCCGAGACTGCCCTTTGAGAACCGCTGAAATACCTACTCCTTAAATCTTAGTTTCACACATAACAGAATTTTTTTCCTGTATAATTTCTAGAATTGTTTCAGTTCCAAAGAGCAGTAAGGATTGGAAACCTTTGCTCTCCTGAATCTTCCAAAGAACTTAGGATACCTGTTGATTAGATCTACCAGTGCTTTTGATATCAGTTTTTGCAAACTTACCTAAGCCACATTACAGTGTGCAATGAATTCTGTTTGTTTTCTGCCACAGCACCACAGGTGCTCCCTGCATATCTGTTAGGTGAACAAACGTGGGCCTTCAGCATTGCCAGGTTGTTAGGATAAACATGGCAGCTTTCCACTATTGAAATAGGACACTTGGTTTCCTTGTCTGCAGCTTCACTATCATGTGACAGTGAAAGAAGCTGCAGACAGAAATCAGTCAAAATCATTTATTCACATGCAAGCACAAACCCTGCCCTACCGCCTGTGCCTAGAAGCAGCCAAGGGCCTGCTCTGTCTCTTCAGGCACCATGACAAGCTTCTTCCTGAAGTGTTAAATCAAGGCAGAGATAACAGAGACTCCGCAAGAGCCGAACATGGACTACCATTTCAGAGCTGTTATCCCTCTGACTTGTCAGATGCTTATCCTTTGTTCATGCAAGAGTGGGTCCCTCATTATCTTTGTAGCCAGTCACATGTTTTGAACACCACTCATTTCACCAATTAAAAAGTTTTCCTTATATTTGTTAGGTGAAGTAATAAGCTCTGGTGCAGATGGAGATGGGATATTTGCAAGTCCTCTACAATATGGAATCCCTATCAGGGTTCTTCCGATGTTAACAAGCTAACCTGCAGCATGGCTCCCTGATTAGGGTGCATCACAGGTTGACTGACTGCCCCTCTGGTAGAAAAGACTAATGTGAATTTATAGACATCTATATAGGCTTCCCTGCTGGCTCAGACAGTAAAGCGTCTGCCTGCAGTGTGGGAGACCTCGGTTCGATCCCTGGGTTGGGAAGATCCCTGGAGAAGGAAATGGCAACCCACTCCAGTACTCTTGCCTGCAAAATTCCACGGACTGAGGAGCCTGGTAGGCTAGAGTCCATGGGGTAGCAAATCGTCGGAAACGACTGAGCAACTTTGCTACTATATGGATGTGAGAATTGGACTGTGAAGAAAGCTGAGCACCAAAGAATTGATGCTTTTGAACTGTGGTGTTGGAGAAGACTCTTGAGAGTCCCTTGGACTGCAAGGAGATCCAGCCAGTCCATCCTAAAGGAGATCAGTCCTGGGTGTTCATTGGAAGGACTGATGCTGAAGCTGAAACTCCAATACTTTGGCCACCTGGTGTGAAGAGTTGACTCATTGGAAAAGACCCTGATACTGGGAGGGATTGGAGGCAGGAGGAGAAGGGGAACAGAGGATGAGATGGCTGGATGGCATCAACGACTGGATGGGCATGAGTTTGAGTGAACTCGGGGAGTTGGTGATGGACAGGGAGGCCTGGCGTGCTGCGATTCATGGGGTCGCAAAGAGTTGGACATGACTGAGCGACGGAACTGAACTGATACCACTTCATTTACGGTGGATTCTGTGAAAGTAAATTGCAGACAGTATAAATCCTGGAAACCAGAAAGGTTTTTTTCATGCATTTATTTACTCACTATTAAAAGTCTTAACACGTGGGAATGTAGGCTAAAAGTTGGGAATTCTGAGTTCTGGTCTCTGCTAGGCCACCAGCTAGCTAGCTGTGTTATCTCAGACAAATTCCTTAACCTCGCTCAGCCTTTTTTCATTTGTGAACAAGAGGCCTGAACCAGCCATTACTAAAGCTACCTCTAACTCTAAAATGTCAAGATACCATTCTTTTGGAAAATGTCAGGACTGATTTGCAATTCCAGTTATCCTCCAGCCTTTGTCAGCTGCAGTGAGGATTAAACCCTGATATGCCCAAGCATCCATTGTATGTAGTGAATTAACTTCTCTCTTGTAGGCCTAACATAGGAGTTCTGTACTCTGTCTGGCAGAAGGGAAAAGACAGTCACTGCCATCATCTGTGTTCTGTGGTCCAGATGAGGAACCTGGCATGAAAAAGCCTTGCAAAGCCCTCTGCAGATCATCCAGCACAGAACACCCAAGGGGTGCCACAGATGAGCTACGAGGATGCCAAGGTAGACTGATCCGCTTGCCTTTGCTGGAGGCTGGAACTCCTGTGGAGGCCCAGGTTGGTGTGACAGCTGCCTGGCCCGTTGACTCCAATGAGCTGAGTAAGGAGCACTGTTTTTTCCCTGGCTGCAACATGAACAGTGTGATAAGCACTTCTCTACCGTAGAACGAACTCAAAAATGTGCAACTTAGGCCACGGGAATCATGGTCCTTACCCTAAAAGATGCCCAGTGGAGATGTGAGTCAGAGCTTGCCAAGCAGCTGAAGGGGAGGGCGGGTACACATCAGTGGGAACTCTCCTCACTCAGTGGGGTGCCCAGTTCCCAAACTCTTGTCACTGTCGAAGACAACTGTCTGTTTCAGTACAAACTTGGTGCCACAACACAACACGCCTTTTAGTATCTCTGTGGCTCAGGAATGCAGAAGCAGCTGAGCTGGGGGATTGGGGCTCAGGGTCTCTGGTGAGATTGTGGGCCAGGCTGTAGTCATTTGGGCCGGGAGGAGCCATCCCCAGGTCCCTGGCTGGACTGTGGGTACCCCGTGGGCCTCCCTGCAAGGCTGCTAGGGGGGCAGCTGGCTGCTCCCAGAGCCAGTGTGACCCAGCAGATGGAAAAAAGCCTAGTGCTTTTATGACCCTGTCTTAGCAGTGACATCACTGCTTCTGCCAGGGTGCAGGAGGAGGACCCGAGGGTGTGAGTGCCAGGGTGGTGGCGCCCACTGGGCCAGCCTGGGGCCGCTGCACCTGCCTCTGCAGATCCATGCTGCGGGGCAGCCGCCTAGGGAGCCATGCACATCACGGTGACACCGTCCTCTGGTGGGAAGGGAAGTCTGGTTGCCCTGTGCTCTCTCCAAGTCCTCTAACTTGCCCCTCCTTCAGTATTCTTCTCTCCAGAAAAATTCACCGTTTTCTCCCCTTACCAGCCAGACCTCCCAACCTAGACCAACCCCTGCCTTCTAGCTCCCTTTTTTTCCTTGCCTTTCTTGCTTCCCTCCACTTTCTTTTTCTTCCTCATTTTCTCTTATTTATCATTTTCCAGAAAGCACAGGAGGATTTAATTTTCAAAATGATTACAAGGAACAAGTCCAAGAAGAAGGATGAAACCAAAGTACTCTGGCCCTTTGAGACTCGAGTTTTTCTCGTGAAAAGACACCTACTTCGGCTGCCAAAAGACACTATTCTTTCGGAGCAGAGGCCTCAAAGCTGCCAAAAGGAGCAAATAGCTTTTCCCAGTGAAATCTTCTATTTAAGGCGCAGAGGCTCATTTGGCGGAAACGCTGAGATTTGGGAACCTTGCCTCCCCATGGGGAGGGAGCCACCTCCAGGGAAGGATTCACGGGACTCCTTCTGTGCGGTGGTGCTGCACTGTGCTCTGTTGCTTTTAGAAAAGTGCCAAAGTCCTTGAATTCCAGGCCCTTTGGAAACTTCTCAGAGCGTCGTGGTCTCATAACGTGAGACTGGTGAATACAGCTCACATAGGCAAGGATTTAAAGTCGAGTTTGAACTTCTCCCCCATCAAGCCACGTCAGCATCACCTGGGAGATGCCAAGTCAGCCCCGCCCAGAAGTCCCGGATGTGAAACCCTCGGGCTGGACCACCAAGTCCAAGGAGGGATGCTGGGGCATTGAATTAAAGGACCACTGGTTTGAGAAAAGCAAGAGTCAAAGTACACATTGGGACTCTGCCATGAATGGAGTAAAAGACCTGGGAGACACCAGCAGGTGAGACAGAAAGAATAAGGGGATGTGACATGCTGAAATTTTCTGGGCACAAACAAATACCTAGAAAATTTGGGGGTTGCCATTCTTTCCCGTGTCTCTGACTGCCTCCCCACTTTCCGCTCTATCCCCCCCTGCTCAGGCACCAGCTCACTAACAGGAACCAGCCCTGTTTGAGTCTGGGCGGGGTCGGGGGTGGGGGTGAGAAAGGGATCATTTCCTTAACCACAGTTTGGAGCCAAAAGCTTTTAAAAGAGCCGCTGGCTATGAAGCATTGTTCGAGTTCGCCACTAGGGGTTCGCCAGCAAGTTGCTCTCAAGCCTATCACAACCCATTGCCAGCTTTTAAAAACAACTGTTTTTTAAGCATCCTCCTTAGAATCCTTAAGTGTAGTTCACAGGTAATAATACTTAACTTCACACATAATTTTTAGATTTTTTAAAGACTCTAATACAAGCAAGAAATCAAAACTGTGTTATAAACTAATATGTATGCTTGAACGACTACATTCGAGTCACGACGAAGTGGTTGCATGTTTGCTTGTGATCGCTGTGACTGTGGTGGCGCCGGCGGGTATAGACCAAAGTGGGGTGTTAAATCAGTGGCTTGAATACCACTAGTAGCATTGCCGCTGGTGATAGGACTTTTCTGCAGTGGTAAACAACTCATGAAAAACCTGGAAAAAAGCAAGTTATCAACACAGCCCTCAATTTACTTACTAGATACTTTTGTATTCCTGGAAAGTTCATTCAAAAGCTATTTTTATTTTTCTGTAGAATGGTGATAGGATCTAAGTCCAGATATTGCATGCAGGTTTTAGATGCAGGATTCCACCTACATAAATGTCCAGAGGAACATTTGAAAGTCATGTGAGAAGTAGACAACATTGCCATTGCACAGGAGGTCAGCAGTCGAAGTTCAAGAGTACCCCCAGATCCTTGTCACAGCAAACCCTCACCCACAGAGATGCCCACTGTGAGCCATAGAGGACAGCGCAGCGCCCATTGAGAATCACTGGAAAGAGAGGAGCAAAGGCAAGAGAGGAGAGACTAAGGAATGCACTTGAAGGCTCAAGATGGGCCAAGGAGCATAGTCTTCTGGCAGATGCAGCAACGTGGGGCCCACGTGGCTAGGGTGCACATGCACGCTGTGTTGCCTGTTTGGGTGGCAGGGAAACACCATTCACTTGTGTCTTCCTCCCACGTTTTAGCCCCTCTACCACCACCCTTGGAGTCAGAAAATATTTAAATATCTAGAAATCCTTTTAAAAAGTTCTACCTGTTTACTGCTACCAACCCATCTCCCTCCACCCTGGTCACACGTGCATGCTCTGTCGTGTAACCTCATGGTTTGTCATCCGCCAGGCTCCTGTGTCCATGGAATTTTCTAGGCAAGAATACTGGAGTGGGTTGCCATCTCCTTCTCCTAAAAACCTTTTTAAAATAGATGTAATGTTCTTTTTTGGCCCCAAGTGGATTTCTGAGAATGAATCTAATGCTTCTTAAGGGGCAAAGTAGGATTATGAATCAGATCCCTGAATGTTTGCATATTGTTGGACCCAGCAACTTCACCTCGAGAAACTTGGTCCTCATGTTGATGTATGGTGAACCAATACAATATTGTAAAGTAATTAACCTCCAATTAAAATACATTGAATAAAAAATAATAATTTGGATGAGGTGATAGTTACAAATATACTCAAGCATTGTTATAATTGTAAAACAGAAAACCATCTAACTGGGCAACAATGAGGGATCAGTGGAATAAGTTACAGCTACAGTGGAATATTAGGAGTTAAAAATCATGTTGTTAAAAATCGTTACTTACCCTTGAGAGCGGGTTACAACTAAGAGGTACCTTCTGACTTCATTCATATAAATTTTTACATGTGTAAATGTGTGACAAAAGTATGTAGCTGGCAGATCATACACTGACATTAACAGTGCTTTTTGTGGCCCTGTATGGTTGGAGAATATTTTTATCTTTTAAATTTGATTTATCTTTAGTTTCTAGAATTTCTATACAGAACATGTTTTCTTTTGTAATAAGAAAAATGCGAGTTGTAAAATGATGCAAAAAAGCTTTATGAAAGAATTCCATGATAGCTATTGGTAAAGTCCCTAACTTCCTCCCCCTTGTGTTTGATAAATACCACTTTTGGTTTCTTAAATGCTGCTGCTACTTCTGCTAAGTCACTTCAGTCACGTCCGACTCTGTGCTACCCCATAGACAGCAGTCCACCAGGCTCTCCCATCCCTGGGATTCTCCAGGCAAGAACACTGGAGTGGCTTGCCATTTCCTTCTCCAATGCATGAAAGTGAAAAGCGAAAGTGAAGTCGCTCAGTCATGTTCAACTCTTAGCAACCCCATGGACTGCAGCCTACCAGGCTCCTCCATCCATGGATTTTCCAGGCAAGAGTACTGGAGTGGGTGTCATTGCCTTCTCCATCTTAAAGGCTGGCAAATTGCTTAAGATTGGCAAGGTTATTGATGGTGAAGCCAGTTGTGCAGACAGTTGGTGAAGCCCGGTGGTTTTTTTTAATTAATTTTTTATTGGAGTATAGTTGTTTTACAATGTTTCTAGTTTCTGCTGTACAGCCAAGTGACTCAGTTAAAGCCATACATAGATCCACTGTTTTTCAGATTATTTTCCCACAGAGGTCATTACAGAATATTGAACATCCAGTTCCCTGTCTTATAAAGTATGTCCTTGTTTGTCATCTATTTGATACATATTAGTGTATATGTCAATCCCAGGCTCCCATTTTATCTCCCCCCTCCTCCTCCCCACCGCTTTCCCCTTTAGTAACCTTAAGTTTGTTTTCTATAGCTGTGACTCTATTTCTGTTCTGTTGCAGGTTCATTTGTACTATTTTTTTGATTCTACGTGTAAGCAAAATAACATGATATTTGTCTTTCTCTGACTTCACTCAGTATGACAATCTCCAGGTCCATCCACGTTGATGCAAACAGCACTATTTCATTCTGTTTTCATGTCTGAGTAACATTCCATTGTATATGTATATACCACATCTTCTTTATCCATTCCTGTATTGATGGCCATTTAGGTTGCTTCCATGTGTTGGCTATTGTAAATAGTGCTGCAGTGAACATTGCAGTAAATGTATCTTTTCAAATTATGATTTTTTCCAGATACGTGCCCAGGAGTGGGGTTGCTGGATCATATGATCACTCTATTTTAGGCTGCCGGGGTCCAGCCCCGGCTGATCCAGGGTATTCAAAGGAGAGACGGCGTCGGCGACCTATTTATTTAAATATTCATCAAGGATATAAAGAGTAATAGAATGAGGATAGCTCAGTGAGGAAATTCAGTGGAGAAAAGCAGCTGAAATAAGGATAACTCAGTGAGGAAATTCAGTGGAGAAAAGAGGCTGAAATAAGGATAGCTCAGTAGGAAAATTCAGTGAAGAAAAGAGGCTGAATAAAATTCCAAAGCAGGGAATTTACGTCACCTACGAAGGCCGCGGGCGTCCTCCCGTTCTTCCAAAGGAGAGGAGACACTAAGGCCTCCCCGGTCAGATCTTAGAAGCCCAGGCAAAATTAGTAGGCTTGATGAGCTTCCCCGCCTCAGAGGAAAAATTCAGTCAGAAGGTGAAAGAAAGAACGACATGGGGAGACTAAGTTTTGGTGAACAAGGCCCGCACTTTATTTTCCAAAGTAGTTTTATACCTTAAGTTATGCATAGAGGATAATGGGGGAAGGGGTAGAGTCATGCAAGGACAGCAGTTCCTGATCCTAATCGAAGCCAGGCTTTCAAACTTATCATATGCAAAAGTTTAGGTGATTTACATCATCTTCTGGCCCGGAGGCCTGTTAACATTTTAAGACCCTTTCTTCAGAAAACTTATTTTTATCTAAAGGTGATTAGTCAGGCGCCACCCTCCAAAAGCATTAAAGTTGCATTCCTATAGGGCAAAGGTGTGGTGGGCTCCAACAAGAAAAAGAATTAACTCAAGGGTCCAAGGTTACAAACATTGAGGCTACTACTTACATTTCTATACACCCATTATATCAATCGATACACTGCCAAGGACACAGTAGGTAAGGGATATGGAGACTTAGCGGCAAACATTGGCCCAATAAGGGAAAAACCCTTCACCAATACAATTTCTAATCAATCTTTTAACTACTCAAAGGAATCTGTGTTTAGACAGTTTAGAACATCTCCTGCCTCTCACAGTTGGGAGGCTCTGAACAATCACCTGTGGCCGGAAAAACCTATTCAGGCAGGCTAGAGGATTTCCAAAGGAGTTTGTAGGTTGAAACACTGTCACACCCAGGAATTATTAACTGGAGCTGTAAGCTAACTCTTTTTTCAGAGAGAGGTAGTGGGGGACAGCCCCCTGTAAAGTCAGAGGTGTAGGTGAAAGCACAAAGCAGAAAGTAGGCAGACTCTGGTTTTGGGGGTAGATGCTCGAGAATTTCCAGGGGGACTCCTGAGGCTCGATCCCGCCTTTGCGTATGCCAAGCCTCCTTCCTCATGACCTTTGCCACGGGCAGAGCTCGCGCCCAGCATTTAGCTTTTTAAGGAACCTCGGTGTGTGTGCGCACCAGGTCACTTCATTCTGTGTCCGACTCTTTGAAACCCCATGGACTGTAGCCCGCCAGGCTCCTCTGTCCATGGGATTCTCCAGGCAAGAATACTGGAGTGGTTGCCATGCCCTATTCCAGGGGATGTTCCTGACCCAGGGATTAAATCCATGTCTCTTATGTCTCCTGCATTGACGGGCAGGTTCTTTACCACCGGAGCTACCCGGGAAGCCCATATAAGGAACCTCCATACTATTTTCCACAGTGGCTGTACAAATTTACATTCCCACCAGTAGTGTGAGAGGGTTCCCTTTCTCTACACCCTCTCCGGCATTTATTGTTCATAGGTTTTTTGATGATGCCCGTTCTGCCAAGTGTGAGGTACTACCTCATTGTAGTTTTTGATTTGCATTTCTCTCGTTATTAGTGATGTCAAGCATCTTTTCATGTACATCTTAGCCATCTCTATGTCTTCTTTGGAGAAATGTCTATGTAGATCTTCCACCCATTTTCTGATTGGGTTGTTTGTTTTTTTAATTTTGAACTGCATGAGCTGTTTGTATATTTTGGAGATTAATCCATTCTCGGTTACTTCATTTGTAAATATTTTCTCCCATTCTGTATGTCATCTTTTCATTTTGTTTATGATTTCCTTTGCTGTGCAACAGCTTTTAAGTTTAATTAGGTCCCATTTGAGGCCTGGTGGATTTTTGTGAGTGGAGAACCTTAACCAGAAAGAAGCTGAGCTGCAGGATGAGGTCGGAGGCCGCTGAGCACCCCGATTCCACCTGTCCTTGGGCATCTGTCTTTGTTTGGCCGGTTGTTTAATTAATGATCTTTGGCTAAGCACTACACTGACACAGGTTGTCTCTGTTTATGTAGCAGCTCCTGTTGCTAGCTCCCAAACAATAGTTAACTATTGACTGTGAAGATAGCAGTCACCTCTAAAACCTGCCGAGTACCCAACTGATTCATTCTCAAAGTGTACCTAGCAGAGAAGTTTCTAGAAGTTGCTCAACTAATGAGGACAATGAGGTGCCCAGAGGTTCAAAGATACTAGTATGCTGCTCGTTATGGATCATGCACTCTTCCAAATGCTTGACAAATGTGAATCTATATAAGTTGCATAAGGGCCCCAAGAGATGAATGTTTTCTTCCCCTTGCTTTTAATGATGAGAAAGCCCAGGCACTCAGAGGTTAGGCAACCTCTCCAGATCGCAGGATTTGAGATCAGACAGATTGAGAGTCCAGATGCTATTCTGCCTCTCCACAAGCCTATTCTTAGGTTTCCAAAGGCTGCTTCTATTTGGAAATCAGCCACACAAATGACTGGCAGTAATTTAAAGCTATGACGAACTGTGTTGTTGTTCAGTGGTTAAGTTGTGTCGAGCCCTTTGTGACCCCATGGACTGCAGCACACCAGGCTTCCCTGTCCTTCACTATCTCCTGAGGTTGGCTCAGATGCATGTCCATTGAGTTGGTGATGCTAACTAACCATCTCATCCTCTGCAACCCCCTTCTCCTGCCTTCAATCTTTCCCAGCATCAAGGTCTTTTCCAACGAGTCGGTTCTTCACATCAGGTGACCAAAGTATTGGAGCTTCAGCTTCAGCATCAGTCCTTCCAATGAATATTCAGGGTTTCCTTTAGGATTGACTGGTTGATCTCTTTGCTGTCCAAGGGACTCTCAAGTCTTCTACAGCACAATTTGAAAGCATCAATTATTTGGCTCTCAGCCCTCTTTTAGGGTTTCCCTGGTGGCTCAGACAGTAAAAGCATCTGCCTGCAATGCTGGAGACCCAGGTTCAATCCCTGGGTTGGGAAGATACCCTGGAGAAGGAAATGGCAACACACTCTAGTACTCTTGCCTGGAAAATCCCGTGCACAGAGGAGCCTGGTGGGCTACAGTCCATGGGGCTGCAGAGTCGGACACGACTGAGCGACTTCACTTTCACTTTCAGCCTTCTTTATGGTCCAACGCACATATCCATATATGACTACTACTGGAAAAACCATAGCTTTGACCATATAGACCTTTGTCAGTAAAGTGATGTATTTGCTTTTTAATACACTGTCTATGTTTGTCATACCTTTTCTCCAAAGGAACAAGGGTCTTTTAATTTCATGGCTGCAGTCACCATCTGCAGTGATTTTCGAGCCCAAGAAAATAAAATCTGTCATAGCTTCCCCTTTTCCCCATCTATTTGCTATGAAGTGATAAGACTGGATGCCATTATCTTAGTTTCTTGAGTGTTGAGTTTTAAGGCAACTTTTCACTCTCCTCTTTGACCCTCATCAAGGGGCTCTTTAGTTCCTCTTCACTTTCTGCTGTTAGAGTGGTATCATCTGCATATCTGAGATTATTGATATTTCTCCCCCCAGTCTTGATTCCAGCTTGTGATTCATCCAGCCCAGCATTTCACATGATGTATTCTGCATAGAAGTTAAATAAGCAGGGTAACAGTATACAGCCTTGTTTTACTTCTTTCCCAATTTGGAACCAGTCCGTTGTTCCATGTAAGATTCTCACTATTGCTTCTTGACCTGCATCCAAGTTTCTCAGGAGACAGGTAAGGTGGTCTGGTATTCCCATCTCTTTAAGAAATTTCCATAGTTTATTGTGGTCCACACAGTCAAAGGTGTTAGCATAGTCAATGAAGCAGAAGTAGATTTTTTCTGGAATTTCCTTGTTTTCTCTATGATCCAACAAATGTTGGCAATTTGATCTCTGGTTCTTCTGCCTTTTCTAAACCCAACGTTGAACATCTGAAAGTTCTCGGTTCACATACTGTTGAGTCCTAGCTTGAAGGATCTTGAGCATAACCTTACTACCATGTGAAATGAGCACTATTGTATGGTAGTTTGAACATTCTTTGGCATTGCTCTTCTTTGGGATTAGAATGAAAACTGACTTTTTCCAGTCCTGTGGCCACTGCTGAGTTTCCAAATTTGCTGACATGTTGAGTGCAGCAATTTCACAGCATCAACTTTTAGGATTCTAACTAGCTCAACTGGAATTCCATCACCTCCACCAGCTTTGTTTGTAGTAATGCTTCATAAGGCCCACTTGACATCACACTGCAGGATGTCTGGCTGTAGGTTAGTGACCACACGCATCATGGTTATCCAGCTCATTAAGACCTTTTTTATTTAGTTCTCCTCTGTATTCTTGCCACCTCTTAGTCTCTTCTGCTGCTGTTAGGTCCTTATCATTTCTGTGCTTTATTGTGCCCATCTTTGCATGAAATGTTCCCGTGATATCGCCAATTTTCTTGAAGAGATCTCTAGTTGTTCCCATTCTATTGTTTTCCTCTATTTCTTTGCACTATTCACTGAAGAAAGTATCCTCATCTCTCCTTGCTGTTCTCTGGAAATCTGCATTCAGTTGAGTATATCTTTCCCTTTCTCCCTTGCTTTTTGCTTCTCTTTTTTCCTCAGCTATGTGTAAGGCCTCCTCAGACAACCACTTTGCCTTCTTGCATTTCTTTTGCTTTGAGATGGTTTTGGTCACTGATTCCTGTACAGTGATATGAACCTCTGTCCATAGTTCTTCAGGCAGTCTGTCTAGCAGATCTAATCTCTTGAATCTCTTTGTCACCTCCACTGTGTAATCATAGGGGATTCGATTTAGTTCGTACCTGAATGGCCTAGTGGTTTTCCCTACTTTCTTCAGTTTAAGGCTGAATGTTGCAATAAGGAGCTGTTGATCTGAGCCACAGTCAGCTCCATGTCTTGTTTTCACTGACCGTATAGAGCTTCTCCATGTTTGGCTGCAAAGAATATAATCAGTCTGATTTCAATATTGACCACCTGGTGATGTTCATGTGTAGAGTCATCTCTTATGTTGTTGGAAGAGGGTGCTTGCTATGACAAGTGTGTTCGCTTGGCAAAACTCCATTAGCCTTTGCCCTGCTTCATTTTGTACTTCAAGGCCAAACTTGCCTGTTACTCCAGGTATCGTTTGACTTCCTACTTTTGCATTCCAGTCCCCTATGATGAAAAGGACATTTTTTTTTATGTTAAGTATAGAATGTCTTGTAGGTCTTCATAGAACTGATCGACTTCAGTTTTTTGGCATCTGTAGTTGAGGCATTGGCTTGGATTACCGTGATGTTGAATGGTTTGCCTTGGAAACGAACCGAGATCCCTCTGTTGTTTTTGAGATTGCACCCAGGTACTGCATTTTAGACTCTCCTGTTGACTAGGAGGGCTACTCCATTTCTTCTAAAGGATTCTTGACTATAGTGTATATAATGGTCATCTGAATTAAATTTTCCCATTCCTGTGCATTTTAGTTCACTGATTCCTAAGATGTGGATGTTCAACCTTGCCATTTCTTGCTTGACCACGTCCAATTTACCTTGAATCATGGACCTAACATTCCAGATTCCTATGTAATATTGTTCTTTACAGCACTGGATTTTACCTTCACCACCAAACACATCCACAACTGAGTGTCATTTCTGCTTTGGCCCAGCGTCTTCATCCTTTCTGGAGCTGTTAGTAATTTCCCTCCACTCTTCCTCAGTAGCATATTGGACACCTTCCAACCTGGGCTGCTCGTCTTCCAGTGTCATATCTTTTATCATACTGTCATGGTGTTCTCACAGCAAGAATACTGGAGTGGTTTGCTATCCCCTCCTCCAGTGGACCACGTTTTGTCAGAACTCTCCACTGTGACCTGTCTGTCTTCCGTGGTCCTGCACAGCATGGCTCATAGCGTCATTGAGTTATGCAAGCCCCTTTGCCATGACAAGGCTGTGGCCAACCTAGACAGCAAGGGGATGACAAACCTAGACACGATACTAAAAAACAGAGACCTTACTTTGCCAACAAAGGTCCATCTAGTCAAAGCTATGGTTTTTCCAGTAGTCATGTATGGATGTGAGAGCTGGAGCACCAAAGAATTCATGCTTTTGAATTGTGGCGCTGGTGAAGACTTTTGAGAATCCCTTGGACAGCAAGATCAAACCAGTCAATCCTAAAGGAAACCAACTCTGAATATTCATTGGAAGGACTGATGCTGAAGCCAAAGCTCCAAAACTTTGGCCACGTGATGCAAAGAACTGAGTCGTTGGAAAAGACCCTAATGCTGGGAAAGATTGAGGGCAGGAGGAGAAAGGGGCAACAGAGAATGAGATGGTTGTATGGCTTCACCGACTCAATGGACATGAATCTGAGCAAACTCCAGGAGATACTGATGGATAGGGAAACCTGGTGTGCTGCAGCCCATGGGGTTGCAAAGAGTTGGACATGACTTGACGACTGAACAACAACAAAATTAAGGCCACACTTATCAGCCATGGTCTGCATGATGGGAAAACACAGCCAGACTTAAAGAATGTGCCATGTGATGCAATACATGGTTTAGTGAAAACCAACTCATACAACCGCAGATGGAAGAAAAGGCTTGCCCTAATCTTGTCAGGCCACACAGAATAAGTCAAAGGCATCGCCATGGTTGAACTACAGATCTGGTGGTCCCAGCATTTCATGCTAAAACTCTCTTCAACTGGAGCACACCCACATTTCAATAGGGAAGAGTTTATAATTTTTTTTTAACACTTCTACATTGGCTATAAGAAAGAGATGATCTTCAGTCAGTTCAG
This sequence comes from Bubalus bubalis, assembly GCF_019923935.1. Lineage (NCBI taxonomy): Eukaryota > Metazoa > Chordata > Mammalia > Artiodactyla > Bovidae > Bubalus > Bubalus bubalis. The sequence goes on from NC_059181.1 coordinate 18,135,768, forward strand.
TCACTCAGTCGTGTCTGACTCTTTGTGACTGCAGCACGCCAGGCCTCCCTGTCCATCACCAACTCCCGGAGCTTGCTCAAACTCACGTCCATTGAGTCAGTGATGCCATCCAACCATCTCATCCTCTGTCGTCCCCTTATCCTCCTGCCCTCAATCTTTCCCAGCATCAGGGTCTTTTCCGATGAGTCAGTTCTTCCCATCAGGTAACCAAAGTATTGGAGTTTCAGCTTCAGCATCAGTCCTTCCAGCCCTCCATTATTCACACATTTTACCATGTTTCAGGAAACCCACACTTCCAAGAAAACACTATGGGTCTTCTTTCAATGGCTTTCCCTTGGAGCCGTGCCATGAGTATATACATCTATCTTCCATATGTACAAAATGCAAAGCTGAAGGTAAAATCCTTCTTTGGCTTCTCACTGTTCTTAAGACAAGTGTCTAAATCTTCAGTGAATTTAAAAAGGCCAGGATGATCTGCCAATCTCATTTCCATTACTCAAAAATATCTGTGATGTGCCCTAGGACTGCCTTGGGCATGGCCTCTAATTGCCTCAGCTCAGCTGGTTACCCAGTGCAGCTCAGCTAGCAGATTGCATCTGAAAGGCTTTTCCTCAGCCTTTCCTAACCACTTCAGACCCTCAGCCCTGCATAACACCCTTTATAATAGAAATGCATTGTCGTTGTTGTTCAGTCACTCAGTCTGTCTGACTCTTTGTGACCCCATGGACTGCAGCACGCCAGGCTTCCCTGTCCATCACCAACTCCTGGAGCGTACTCAAACTCATGTCCATTGAGATGGTGATGCCATCCAACCATCTCATACTGTGTCATCCCCTTCTTCTCCTGCCTTCAGTCTTTCCGAGCATCAGGGTCTTTTCTAACAAGTCAGGTCTTTGCATCAGGTGGCCAAGGTATTGGAGTTTCAGCTTCACTGTCTGTCCTTCCAATGAATATTTAGGGTTGATATCCTTTAGGACTGACTGGTTTGATCTCCTTGCGGTCCAAGGGACACTCAAGAGTCTTCTCCAACACCATAGTTCAAAAGCATCAGTTCTTTGGCACTCAGCCTTCTTTATGGTCCAGCTCTCACATCCATACATGACTACAGGAAAAACCATAGCTTTGACTATATGGACCTTTGTCAGCAAAGTAATGTTTCTGCTTTTTAATATGTTGTCTAGGTTTTTCATAGCTTTTCTTCCAAGGAGCAAGCATCTTTTAATCTCATGGCTGCAGTAACCATCTGTAGTCATTTTGGAACCCAAGAAAATAAAGTCTGTCACTGCTTCCATTGTTTCCGCATCTATATGCCATGAAGTGATGGGACTGGATGCCATGATCTTAGTTTTCTGAATGTTGAGCTTTAAGCCAACTTTTTCGCTCTCCTCTTTCACTTTCATCAAGAGGCTCTTTAGTTCTTCTTCACTGTCTGCCATAAGGGTGGTGTCTGTAGCAGAGAGCAAAAGATGAAATGTGGATTTCCTTAAAACAACTGGAGATAATTGTTTAACATGTAATCCCTAATGTCTGGCATCTACACTACTCTTTCTGTAATGAGGAATTTCCAAACATCCACAAGAGTTCAGAGAAGAGTACAAGGAACACTTATTCAGACATCACCAGCTTCAACAATTATCAGCTCAGGTGCCAACTTGTTTCCTTGTACGCATCCCCCAGCATGGCCACCACTGGCACTGAGTTATTTTAAAGCTGCTTCCAGGCATCATAGCATCTCAGCCATAAAAACTTCAGTGTATCTGTAAAAGATAAGGACTTTTTATAGAATTGTTTTAATAACATTTGCATACCTAAACAAATTAATATCATCAAATATCCAATCAGTATTGAAATTGTCCAAGTCATCTGATAAATTTTTTTTTCCAGTTGGCTTTGTATGAAATGCAGCCAGGATCCACAGGTTGCATTTATGTGACAATTCCTGTATCTTCTTTTTTTCTTTTTCATTTATCTTGCCATTTGCTTACTAAAGACACTAGGCCATCTCTTCTGTAATACTTACTGCATTTTTTGATTTTTACAGATTCCATCCTGTAAGCCGGTAGGAAGTCTGAAAGCTTGATGGGATTCCAGTGTGATATGGAAGCAAGAACATTCTGCAGGTGAGGAGACATCTGAGCTTCTCCTGGGGCAGGAGTGTGGGCCGCTGGTTGAGTAGATGTTGTCAATTTGATGGTACTTTATAAAGTTCTCCAGTGGCTAGATCCATCATCTCATTGAAGGTTACAAGATGGAGATATTAGAACTCTAGGATTCCTTCTTTATTAGTGAAAACTTTTCTATAAAGAACTTTCCCCCATCAGTTACTGGTTTACTTGTAATTCAGTCTGTGTAGGAAAGGGAGGATAAATTGTCAATTTTTTTCCCATTACCTGTTTTCAGAGTAATTACAATTGGGTGTCTCTTTGCTTCTACGTCTTTCCAGTAGAGAGTTAGGATGTATATATTTTTAAGGGGAAAATAGCCATGAGTTTATACTGTTATTTCCAATTCAAAATCAGTACCACCAGGCTTCTTTTCCTTTCATTTCATGCTTGTGTATCTTTTGTTTCATGTTTAAAATCTTTGTTCTTAATGACATCAAGATAACTGTGTATTCAGTTTTTCAGGCTGTGAGTGTGTATCAGATCAGCTCAGATCAGATCAGTCGCTCAGTCGTGTCCGACTCTTTGCGACCCCATGAATCGCAGCACGCCAGGCCTCCCTGTCCATCACCAACTCTCAGAGTTCACTGAGACTCACGTCCATCGAGTCAGTGATGCCATCCATCCATCTCATCCTCTGTCGTCCCCTTCTCCTCCTGCCCCCAATCCCTCCCAGCATCAGAGTCTTTTCCAATGAGTCAACTCTTCGCATGAGGTGGCCAAAGTACTGGAGTTTCAGCTTTAGCATCATTCCTTCCGAAGAAATCCCAGGGCTGATCTCCTTCGGAATGGACTGGTTGGATCTCCTTGCAGTCCAAGGGACTCTCAAGAGTCTTCTCCAACACCACAGTTCAAAAGCATCAATTCTTGGGCACTCAGCCTTCTTCACAGTCCAACTCTCACATCCATACATGACCACAGGAAAAACCATAGCCTTGACTAGACGGACCTTTGTTGGCAAAATAATGTCTCTACTTTTGAATATGCTATCTAGGTTAGTCATAACTTTCCCTCCAAGGAGCAAGTGTCTTTTAATTTCATGGCTGCAGTCACCATCTGTAGTGGCACTGATAACTGAAAACGATTGAAGCTTGTTTTTTGGCAGTTCTTTTCTTCTGGCTATATTACTGTGTTGTTCTAGTCATGCCCTGTGAAGTTAGGTCAACAGCTTGGTATATGGTTAAATTCATTTGTTGCATTTTGTCTCCATTTGTATTCCATTTGGTGTCGTGCTTATGGAAAACACTTATGTTGCTCCAGAGTAAAAGTAGCCCCGAGTGATAATCTTTCCAACAGGGACAATCCCTTTGTCCAGTGAGTAGGACTCAGTGCTTTCACAGCTGAGGGCCCTTGTTCGATCCTTGTTTGGGAAACCAAGATCCCACAAGCAATTCGATGTGACCAAAAATAGTAACTAAAAATAATCGTTCCAGCAGCCTGGGGTCTAGCACACCAAAAACACTCAAATATTCATTGGCTTTTATAATCTGTGTATATGGTTTTTCTAAATCATCCACTGGGGGGATGGTTCTCACAAAGCCAAAGGTATGGAAAGGACAATGGCGTGCCTTAAAGTTAGCTTGACTGAGAATTTTTAGGGTGCTTTGTAAAGGAAAGGTCAGAAGGCATATTTCAATATCCCTAATCTAAATCCTCCAGCTTCACCCAGAGAAGCTGGTCCAAAATTGGCCAGGATGCTAGAGAAACAAGAGTCCCTTATCTCCAATTAATTGTACCCTGGCTCTGAAATCTTCCCCTTGTCTTTTTTTAATATTATTGTAGAGACTGTCAAAGTTTATTCTTCTTTAAGAAATGAAACATCTTTTTTTATTGAGGTGTAATTGACATACTATATTTCAGATACACAACATAATGATTCAATATTTGTAGCTATTGTGAAATGATCACAATAGGTCTAGAAAACATCCACCACTACACATAATTATGAGTTTTTCCTTGTGATGAAAACTTTTAAGATGTACTCTTAGCATCTTTCAAATATGCTGTGTATGACATCCCCACGACTTACTTAGGAGCTTCCCAGGTGGCGCTAGTGGTAAAGAACCCACCTGCCAATGCAGGAGACATAAGAGAGCTGGGTTCGATCCCTGGGTTGGGAGGATGCCCTGGAGGAGGACATGGCAACCCACTCCAGTATTCTTGCCTGGAGAAGCCCATGGACAGAGGAGCCTGGCGGGCTCCAGTCCATAGGGGCGCAAATAGTCAGACGCGACTGAAGCGACTTAGCACAGTACACACATGACTTACTTATTTTATAAAGATGAAAAAATTAATAGCTTCACAAATAAATGGAAAGTTTCATTTGAGCCAACCTGAGGATGATAACCTGGGAGACAGCCTCTCAGAGAGCTCTGAGGACGGTTCTGAAGAGGGGAGGGGAGGGGAGGCCAGTATGTCTGTGACTTTAGAATTCGGTGGGTACAGTCAAGCACACATCTTGCTGGAAGGTTACTGCTCTTCATTCGGGAACAGACATCTGAGTTAGTGGTTTTAGTGCTTTTCCAAGTATGGGAAGATGCAGGAAACTGGGTTCATAAAATTTGCACCCGAAAACGCCTAATGGTACCTGGCATCAGTTTTGTCAGTTTTCCCAGAGGACAAAATTCCTCACTCTGATCTTCACCCTGAATTCCTTTTAGGGTATAGTTTAGGTCAGTGACTGCAGTGGCTCACAACTGGATTCTGGTAGGACTGGACGGTGGGCAACAATCTTTGTTCTACAAACTCCTCCCTTTAGGTCTTAACTTTGGCCAAGGTTTGAGAGGCATTTTGTGACCAATGTGGCCCACAACACTAGGAATGCTCATCCCCAGGTCAGGCCAGGATTTCTTTGATAGGACCCTGCATGTGCTCTTAGTGGACTAGGCCCTTCGGACAGTAGCCCCCAGCCTCTGGATGGCCTGTCTTGCTGGTCTGTTACAGCCAGGAGATGATTCCCTCTTGTTACTTCTTCCCATAGCTAGAGTTCTGCTATTACCATCATTGATTTTTGAGAGCTAGCTATTGGGTGAATGGTTTCAAGTCACTTAGTTATTGTTGTTTTTATCAGAGGCCCAGTCACACATCTGGTAATGCAAGAAACTATCATGTCGTCAAATAGGCAGGATATGAACAGTATAGCTAGTGAGACTAGTAAGGTCTTAAGCAAGTATTTAAGGTGAGAACTTCTGGTACATGTGGCTCCATGTCTCCTCAGGTCCTGTGACTTGGTCTGTTCTGTACCAGTCCCTATCTTTAAAGGAAATGATCTATTGGCATTGTATGTGAATTTCACCAAAGATGTATGTACATCCCAGGGTGCGTGGTGGGTCATGGTGATCGTTTGCAGGATTGAGAGATTCATGTTATCTTTTAAGGAGTTTCCATGGCTGGCAGTAGAAGAAGAATTGATCTTTCTAGTTGAGTAGGTGTTTCTGCCATTGGGTCAGATCAGTGCATAGGGCAGATTCACAGTGCACACAAGAGAGAAAAAGTGTTGAAAGTTTTCTTGTCTTGCTTTAAAATATGAATTTATCAGACCCTAGCTCAGACAGACCCGGAAGCCTTTTACAACTATTATACGATTTCTTAAAGACAATTTCGCAGCAGAACCATCTATAGAAACCAGATGTTATATCTTTTGGCCCTTACCCAGCTATTAATCTTGGAAAGTATGGTTAGATAGCATCATCAACTCAGTGGACATGAATCTTAGCTAACTAGGAGTGATACTTAAAGACAGGGGAGCCTGGCTTGCTGCAGTCCTGTGTTAGCAAAGAGTAGGACGGGACTTAGTGACTGATCAACAAGGCTATTAATCTTCATCATTCCGTGTGTTGAGTGAAGGCTGTTAAGTTGCAGCACAGGCAGGGTAGGATGCCCAGTAAGATTCGCTTTGCACGGTATCCATCGGGCGTGGCTTAAGCTGGGTAGGAAAACTAGTTCCAAACCCCGCCCCTCGTCCGCCTCAAAGTGTGGCCCCACTTTCCACGCAGGCGCCCTGGGGTCTACGGCGCCTCATCCGTCGGCGGCGTAGTGACGCGAGTATTGCTCAGCCTTGTCCTCCGGCTCCGACACCCAATGGCCGGCCGTCGTTCCCTCGGGTGGGCGGGGTACACCCTGGGAACCGTCCTGGTTGGCTTGCGGCCGGGCGCGGCGCATGACGTGTCTCCGTCGCGTCGCGCACCCATTAAGTGGAAGAGTCAGCTCAGGGCACCTGAAGGAGACTTGGACGCACCTGGGCCGCACTCCTGGGCTCGTTGAAGGTTCGCAGCTGCAGCCACTGCCTGCGCTCCATGAGGAAGATGCTCGCCGCCGTCTCTCGCGTGTTGTCGGGCGTCGCCCAGAAGCCGGTGAGGCGGAGTGAACGACCCGGGATGGGCGCGAGACTGGAGGACTGCAGAGGACAGGGCGCGTGGGCTCAGTGGGCTGGCGGGCCGGGCCTCGTGCAGCCGCGGGCCTTTGTTAAGTTTCCACGTCTTGCGCTGTACTCCTGGTCGCGAGAGTAGCTATGGTTCGGCCTCTGGCGCCGACCAGGGAGAGGGGGCGGTTTACAAGGTCCGCGTGGCGGCCAGCCGCGGCGGCCGATGTCGGACTAATCGAATCGCTCCGGAAGGGCGCGTTCGTTTACTACAGTCAGAAAAGGAGGCACTTGGGCTTCCTTGAGTGTACAGTTGACTACCTCTTACCGCCCCATTCCTTTTAAATCTTCGTAACTTTGTTCCTCTTGACCGGGAATCCGGAGACTGAGTGGCCCCGCTCAGTCAGAAGTTTCACCATTTGCTTATCCTGTGACCTTGGGCGAGAGTTTTTTGGTTTTGTCCTTTCTGAAACATGTCGGTGCTGTTTCCTTATCTCTGAAACGGAGTTGAGAGTACTTACCCCGTGGGGTGGCTGTGAGGCTTAAAAGATTGACAGGTATGCAGACCTTTCCCTGTAGCGCTTGTTAATAGTAGTTGCTGTCTGTTACATATTGTTACTGAGTGCCCAGTTTGGTATGCATTTATTGATCACCAGTGCTGGTCCCTGGAGGATTCACGCAGGGTTAGTGTCCCCAGAAACACGCCTCCTACCGTTTCGTCTTCCTCAACCTTGAGCTTTTCTTGGCAGTCAGTTCAGGAGCCCTCAAGCCGAACCTAGAGGGAGACGCTCTGTCCCTTGCACACCTGTTCTTAGGGTAAAAGTAGCTGAAGGAAACAGCCGTGGTGCTTGGGAGGGTGGGGTTAGAGGTTATTTGTGGCTCCAGGGTTTAGATATGCCTAGACTAAGCTTGGAGCATTTTGACCTCTAGGCACTGGGGGTAGTGTTACTTGGTATAACTTCGGACAAGACTTGGAATTCTGGTTCTAGTAACTTCACACAAGACTTTGTGGCAACTCTGCTTGGTATGGGCAGGGAGTTTGAAAAGGTAGAAAGTGTACCCCTCTAGGAATGCTATTGACTGGCAAATACAAAGCTTGTAATGGATTAATCCTTATTAGCATGTAAGGGGAGAAGGCAATGGCACCCCACTCCAGTACTCTTGCCTGGAAAATCCCATGGACGGAGGAGCCTGGTGGGCTGCAGTCCATGGGGTAGCTGCCAGTCGGACACGACTGAGCGACTTCACTTTCGCTTTTCACTTTCATGCATTGGAGAAGAAAAGGGAACCTACTCCAGTGTTCTTGCCTGGAGACTCCCAGGGACGGAGGAGCCTGGTGGGCTGCCATCTATGGGGTCGCACAGAATCGGACACGACTGAAGTGACTTAGCAGCAGCAGCAGCAGCATGTAAGGTGAAGGACAGCCATGTTCCACTGTTCTTTATTTCTCCCTGTACACATGACATACCCAACATTTATTGAGCTCTTCATGTGTGCTGGGCCCTTGGCTAGTTAATGTCCATAGCATCAATTTTTAGTTAAATGTAGGTAACAGAAACATGTTTTCAACATGATAGAGGTATGTAATGTAATGCATGTATATTTGCATATAACATAATGCAGACCTAGTCCTGTATTACATTAAATTTAAAGGATTACATTAAAAAAAGTAAAACTTTGATTGAATCAGTGATGTTCTACAGGAAAAGAAAATTCGTGAGTTTTCAAATTACTGTCACCTCTGTGTCCCTAAGAGCAGAGAGAAGTCATTGTTGAAAATCAGAGCCTCATTCCCTCAACTGTCCGAAGTACTCCTGATTGTGTTTTTGTTTTCCAGCAATATGTTGGCATGAAAGGCAAATGGCGCTTCATCTTCACCTCAATAAAACTTTGGCCTTTTCAAAAATCATATAATACAGCTCAAATCAAACAAATCAGATTTGACTTACAATGATGTGCTAGTTGGATAAAACAAAAATGGAGTATACCTTTATTTAGTCAGAAATTCTAATTGAGAGAAAAGGTTATTATGGCAGAAATTGATTACTGTGCAGAGCATTTCTCTTTTATTTAAGTAAAAATAATTAAAAAAATTTTTTTGTTGAGGATGAGAAGACAGTGAAGGAGTTATGCTTCTTTGAGCTGCCCTTCTTTTTGGCTATTTTGCATGGGTTTGTGTTGTTGTTGTTTTTTTTTTTTTGGCTGCCTGTCCTTGTGCCCTTAAGTGTACTAAGGCCTAGACACAAATATTTTAAGAATTTTATATTAACCCTGGATTGTGGGTGAGCTGAAATTTTGTTTAATAGCTTCCACTCCCTGCAACAAAGTAAGTCAGCTAACTAGCATTTCTATAAACGGTAGTAATCATGAAAGGTTCCCAGAGTGCTCAGTGCATTTTGGGCTCTTGGGTCCAGTGTGCTCATTCATCTATCAGGTTTCAGATGTGTTAACACAGGCTACTTGGAGAGTTCAGTGTTTGGTTTAAAATCATCACAGACATTCTGTTCTATTCATTTTAATGCTACAAAGATCATTGTAAGGTGAAGGAAAAAAACACTTAAAACTCTTAGGTCATGGACTAGACAAGTTTCTTGTTCCGTGAACCAATGTGGCAGATTCCCAGTATTCTGGGTTTAACACTTAAGTCAGCACATCGGACGTGAGTCCTGTCAAGACAGCTTGTTACTCAAGCATAAGTGACTTAAACACATTTAAGGAACTTATTGTTTAACAAAATCATTGTATGAAGTAGTAGTAATAAACAAAGTAGTAATTTAATTCATTGCCTCCTTTCAGCCAATCCACCAGAACTTTCAGAAACTGAATGCTTGCACCTGCTACAGAAAGTTGAGTCTTTAAAATGAAAGCAGAGAGTCCACTGTAACTGAAGTTACTTAAGGTGCTTAAGTACCTGTGATTTCATCTTTGAATGAGGTTGAGTTTTCAGAGTGCTTATTTCAGTGTTGTGCTAATTTCTGCTGTACAGCAAATTGACTAAGTTATACACATATATCAGAAAAGGCAATGGCACCCAACTCCAGTACTCTTGCCTGGAAAATCACATAGACGGAGGAGCCTGGTGGACTGCAGTCCATGGGGTCGCTAAGAGTCGGACATGACTGAGCAATTTCACTTTCACTTTTCACTTTCCTGCATTGGAGAAGGAAATGGCAACCCACTCCAGTGTTCTTGCCTGGAGAATCCCAGGGATGGGGGAGCCTGGTGGGCTGCCATCTCTGGGGTCACACAGAGTCGGACACGACTGAAGCGACTTAGCAGCAGCAGCATACACATATATACATACTTTAAAAATATTCTTTTCTAGTATGGTTTATCCCAGGAGATTGAGTATTGTTCCCTATGCTATAAAGTAGGACCTTGTTGTTTATCCAGTCTAAATGTCTTAGTTTGCATTTACTAATCTCAGACTTTCCAGTCCATCTCTCTCCCTCCCCCCGGCAATCACAAGTCTGTTCTCTGTATCTGTGAGTTTATTTCTGCTTTGTAGATAGGTTCATTTGTGCCATATTTTAGATTGCACGTATAAATGAAAGCATATGGTGTTTGTCTTTTTTTTTCTGACTTACTTCACTTACTTTGATAATCTCTTGTTGCATCCATGTTGCTGCAAATGGCATCATTTTGTTCTTTTTTATGGCTGACTAGTATTCCACTCTCTGTATGTACCACATCTGTATCCATTCATCTATTGATGAACTTTTAAATTGATTCCACTGCTTGGCTCTTGCTATGAATATAGGGGTGCACGTATCTTTTTGAATTGTAATTTTTTCCAGGTATATGCCCAGCAGTAGTATTGCTAGATCATATGAAAGTGAAAGTTGCTCAGTTGTGTCTGACTCTTTGCAACTGCATGGACTATGCAGTCCATGGAATTCTCCAGGCCAGAATACTGGAGTGGGTTAGCTGTTTCCTTCTCCAGGAGATCTTCCCAACCCAGGGATCGAACCCAGGTCTCCCGCATTGCGGGTGAATTCTTTACTGCTGAGCCACCAGGAGGCTAGATCATATAGTTCTATTTGTACTTTTCGGAGGAACCTCCACGTTTTCCACAGTGGCTGCAGCAGCTCACAGTCCCATCAACAGTGTAGGGGCGTTCTCTTGTCTGTACACCCTTGCCAGCATTTGTAGGTTTTTTAGTGATGGCTCTTCTGACCGGTGTGAGGTGGTACTTCATTGGACCTTGTTGTTTTGATTTGCATGTCTCTAATAATGAGTGATGTTGAGCACCCTTTCATGTGCCTACTGGCTATCTGTATGTCTTCCTTGGAGAAATGTCTGTTAAGGTCTTTTGCCTGCTTTTCAATGGGGTTGTTTTGTTGTTGTATGAGCTGCTTGTATCTGTTGGAAATGAAGCCCTTGTTGGTTGCATCATTTGCAAATACTTTCTCCCATCCCTTAGGTCTTTTTTATGGTCTCCTTTGCTGTGTAAAAGCTTGTAAGTTTGAACAGGTCCCATTTGTTTATTTTTGTTTTTGTTTCTATTGCCTTGGGAGAGAGACCTAAGAAAACATTGGTACGATTTATGGTTAGAATGTTTTACAATTTATGTCAGAATGTTTGGCTTATGCTGTCTTTCCGGAGTTTTATGTTGGCATGTCTTATGTTTAAGTCTCTCTCTTTTAAGTTTTAATTTATTTATTTAGTTTTGGCTGCGCTGGGTCTTCATTGCTGTGCCTGGGCTTTCTCTAGTTGCTGTGAGTGGGGGCTAGTCTGGTTGCAGTTCGCATGCATCTCATCACGGTGGCTTCTCTTGTTGTGGAACACAGGCTGTAAGACGTGCGGGCTTCAGTGCTCGCTCTTCCAGCCTCTGGAGCACAGGCTCAACGGGCTTAGTTGCCCCACAGCATGTGGAATCCTCCCGGACCTGGGTTCAATCTGTGTCCCCTGCCATGGCAGGTGGATTCTTAACCACTGCACCACCAAGGAAGCCCACATTTAAGTCCTTTAAGACGTTTTGACTTTATTTTTATGTATGGTGTGAGGGTGTGTTCTAATTTCATTGATTTGCATGCAGCTGTCCAACTTTTCCAGCAGCACCACTTGCTGAAGAGACTGTTTTGGTCCTGTTTTATATTCTTGCCTCCTTTGTCAAAGATGAATCGACCATAGGTGTGTTGGTCTGTTTCTGGATTCTCTGTTCTCTTCCATTGATCTGTATGTCTGTTTTTGTGCCAATACTACACTGTTTTGATTACTATAGCTGGGAGAGTTAAATGTCCTGCTTTGGTTCCCCCCTGCCTGCTTTGGTAATACTGGGTCTTTAATGGTTCCCTATAAATTTTTGGATTTGTTGTTCTAGTTCTGTGAAAAATGCCATAGGTAATTTGATAGACATCACATTACAGTAGATTACTTTTTGTCATATGGCCAGTTTAGTAATAGTAATTCCTCCATTTCAGGGGCATGGGATAGTCTTTCATTTCTTTGAATTATCTTCGGTTCCCTTTATTAGTGTTTTATAGTGGTCAGTGTATCTTTCACCTCCTTGGTCAGGTTTGGTGTTCAACTGCTCAGTTGTGTCCGACTCTTTGAGACCCCATGGACTGCAGCATGGCAGGCTTCCCTGTCCTTCACTACCGCCTAGAGTTTGCTCAGACTCATGTCCATTGAGTCAATGATGCCATCCAAGCATCTCATCCTCTCTCATGCCCTTCTCCTCATGCCCTCGATCTTTCCCAGCATCAGGGTCTTTTCCAGTGAGTCGGCTCTTGGCATCAGGGGGCCAAAGTATGGGAGCTTCAGTACTTCCAGTGAATACTCAGGGTTGATTTCCTTTAGGATTGACTGGTTTGAGCTCCTTGCTATCCAAGGGACTCTTAGGAGTCTTCTCCAGCATCACAGTTTGAAAGCATCAGTTCTTCAGCACTCAGCCTTCTTTATGGTCCAACTCGCACATCCATACATGACTACTGGAAAACCATAGCTTTGACTAGATGGAACGTTGTTGGCAAAGTAACGTCTCTACTTTTTAATATGCCATCTAGGTTTGTCATTGCTTTTCTTCCAAGGAGCAGCGTCTTTTAATCTCGTGACTGCAGTTACTGTCCACAGTGATTTTGGAGCCTGAGAATATAGTCTGTCACCATTTGCATTGTTTCCCTATCTATTTGCCACGAGGCGATGGGACCGGATGCCATGATCTTAACTTTTTTGAATCTTGAGTTTTAAGCCAACTTTTTCACTCTCCTCTTTCACCTTCATCAAGAGGCTTAAAGTTCCTTTTCCCATTCTGCCATTAAGGTGGTGTCATCTGCATATCTGAGGTTGTTGATATGTCTCCCTTGTGATTCATCCAGCTGGGCATTTTGCATGATGTACTTTGCATCTAAGTTAAATAAGTAGGGTAACAATAAACAGTCTTGACTCCCAGTTTTGAACCAGTTCGTTGTTCCATGACCAGTCCTAACTGTTGCTTCTTGACCTCTTGACATACAGAGTTCTCAGGAGGCAGGTAAGGTGGTCTGGTATTCCCATCTCTTTTAAGAATTTTCCAGTTTGTTCTGATCTACACAGTCAAAGGCTTTAGCGTAGTCAATGAAGCAGAAGAAGTTGTTTTTCTGAAATTTCCTTGCTTTCTCTATGTTCCAACAAATGTTGGCAATTTGATCTCTGGTTCCTCTGCCTTTTCTGAATCCAGCTTGTACATCTGGAAGTTCTTGGTTCACTTACTGTTGAAGCCTGACCTGAAGGGTTTTGGGAATTACCTTGCTAGCATGTGAAATGAGTGCTATTGTAAGGTGTTTGAAGCTTCTTTGGCATTGCCCCTCTTTGGGATTGGAATGAAATCTGACCTTTTTCAGACATGTGGCCACTGCTGACTTTTCCAAATTTCCTGGCATGTTGAGTGCAGCATTTTCACAGCATTATATTTGAGGATTTGAATTGGCTCAACTGGAATTCTATCATCTTCACTAGTTTTGTTCATAGTGATGCTTCCTAAGGCCCGCTTGACTTTGCATTCCAGGATGTCTGGCATTAGGTTAGTGATCATACCATCGTGGTTATCTGGGTTATGAAGATCTTTTTTGTACAGGTCTTCTGTGTATTCTTGCCACCTCTTCTTATCTTCTGCTTCTGTTAGGTCCATACCATTTCTGTCCTTTATTGTGCCCCTCTTTGCAGGAAGTGTTCCCTTGGTATCTCTGGTGTTCTTGAAGAGATCTCTAATCTTTCCCATCTGTTTTCCTCTATTTATATGCGTTGTTCACTTAAGAAGGCTTTCTTATCTTTCCTTGCTATTCTTTGGAACTCTGCATTCAGATGGGTATAACTTTGCTTTTCTCTTTTGTCTTTCGCTTCTGTTCTTTTCTCAGCTATTTGTAAGCCCTCCTCAGACAACTATTCTGGCTTTTTGCATTTCTTTTTCTTGAGTATGGTTTTGATCACTGCCTTCTGTACAGTGTTATGAATCTCCATCCATAGTTCTTCAGGCACACTATCAAATCTAATCCCTTGAATCTCTTTGTCACTTCCACTGTATAATTATAAGGGATTTGATTTAGGTCATACCTGAATGGCCTAGTGGTTTTCCCTACTTTCTTCAATTTAAGTCAGAATTTTGCAATAAGGAGTTCATGATCTGAGCCACAGTCAGCTCCTGTTCTTGTTTTTGCTGCCTGTATAGAGTGTCTCCATCTTTGGCTGCAAAGAATATAATCAATCTGATTTTGGTATTGACCATTTGGTGATGTCCATGTGTAGAGTCTTCTCTTGTGTTGTTGGAAAAGGGTGTTTGCTATGACCAGTGCATTCTCTTGGCAAAACTCTGTTAGCCTTTGCCCTGCTTCATTTTGTGTTTCCAAAGCCAAACTCCAGGTATCTCTTGACTTCCTACTTTTGCATTCCAGTCTCCTATGATAAAAAGGACATCTTTTTGGGGGGTGTTAGTTCTAGAAAGTCTTGTAGGTCTTCATAGGTTTATTCCTTGGAAGTTTAGTTTTTAAGAGATACTGTTATTATTTTTATATTCTTTTTCTGATATTTCATTTTTAGTGTAAAGAAATGGAACAGATTTCTGCATGTTAGTCTTGTATCTGCCTACCTTGCTGAATTTATCATTTATTAGTTTTTGTGTGGAGTCTTTGGGGTTTTCTATATATAGTAGCATGTCATTTGCATATAATGACTGTTTTATCTCTTCCCTTTCAATTTGGATACCTTTATTTCTTGCTCTTGTTTGATTGCTGTGGCTAGAACTTCCAATACTACATTGAAGAGAAGTGGTGAGAGTGACCATCCTTGTCTCGTTCCAGATTTTAGCAGGAAGGCTTTCAACTTTTCACCATTCAGTATTACTATTGGCTATTAATAAATAGCTTTTACTATTTTGAAATATGTTCCCTGTATACCCACTTTGATAAGAGTTTTTATCCTGAATGGATGTTGAATTTTTAAAAAATTGTTTAATTGGTGGAAAATTGCTTTATAGTATGTTGGTTTCTGCTGTACAACAGTGTGAATCAGTCATATATATATCTCCCTTCCCTCCCTCCCCTCCTCGTATCCCACCCCTTTAGGTCATCATAGAGTGCCAGACTGGGCTCCCCATGTTACTTACAATTTCCCTCTATTTTACACTGTGCTCCTTTCTTAAATTTGTCCCACCTTTAACTTCCCCCGCTGTGCCCACGAGTCCATTCTCTGCAGGCTTCATCAGTACCATTTTTCTAGATTTCATGTACATGGAGTAATATACGATACTTGTTTTTGCTTTCTGACTTACTACTTCACTCTGTATAAGAGGCTCTGGGGGGGTTGAATTTTGTTGGGTGCTTTTTCTGCATCTATTGAGATGATCATGTGGTGTCTGACTTTTATTAATGTGGTGTATTACGTTGATTGCATATGTTGAACCGTCCTTATGAACCTGGAGTTCACCACTTGGTGATGGTGTATGCTTTTTTTATGTGTTGTTGGATTTGGTTTGCTAATCAGTTGAGAATTTTTGTGTCTATATTCATCAGTGATACTGGACTGTAATTTTTGATGATATCTTTGTATGGTTTTGGTATCAGGGTGATGGTGGCTTCCTAGAATGTGCTTGGAGGTGTTCCCTCCTCTTCAGTCTTTTGGAAGTGTTTGAGAAAATTCCCAAGTTTCTCAATTTGTGTGTGTGTGTGTGTGTGTGTAGCAGAAGTTTTATTACATTGAAAAATGACAGAGAAAGTTTCTGACAGAGACACATAGACATCAGAAGGGGGGACAGAGAGTGCCCCTTCTTGATAGTCTTAGCAAGGCCTTATATACTTTCACCAGACCCACTCCCACATAAGATTGGTAGAAAGTTCCTATTACGAGGAGAAACATGTTCTTGAGCAAGATACATTGTTGTTATATAATCATTAGTACAATGATTAATTTTTATTGTTTTAACTTGGTTTAATGACTGTTTTGCCTTACATCTGTAACTGTATAACGGGGTTTATTTCTAGCTGTCTGAAAGCTTTTAGGTTACAAATGATTGTTCATGCCCCTTCATGTCCCTTGAGCAAGATGTGTTGTTTTGTTGTGTAATCATTAGCTCTGGGCTGAAAGAAAGTTAGTCTTCAAGATTGTTGTCATAACAACTCAGAGTTTAAGAAAAAATGTCTTATGTGACTAAGTAAGTGAAGTGGCTCAGTCGTGTCCAACTCTGACCCCATGGACTGTAGCCTACCAGGCTCCTCCGTCCATGGGATTTTCCAGGCAAGAGTACTGGAGTGGAGTGCCATTGCCTTCTCCATAGGATCTTCCCCACCCAGGGATTGAACCTGGGTCTCCCATGTTGTAGGCACACACTTTACCATCTGAGCCACCAGGGAAGTCTCTTATGTGACTAAGACAAAGCAATGTAGAAAAAATGGTTTGTTCTTTTCTCCTCCTTGAAAGCCCTGGATCCCTTCCTCCTTGAGGGCCCCAGGCTCCTTATCAACCTACCTAAGAATTAGCTCTCTCATTCCCCCCTCTTTCTTTTAGGAGAATTATGTTGCCAAGGGAAAGGGGTGGCATTCTCATTTCATAACTTCTTCGACCTGGTAAGGGAGGCAGACAGATCCTAAATTATTGAGGCAACATATTCTCCTAACGCTCATATTGAGGGTTTCTGATCCAGGGGTCCCAAGTAATAGTTGGAGGAGGCTGTAGAAATTGTAGGGGCATGAACAATCTTTTGTAACCTAAAAGCTTTCAGACAGCTAGAAATAAACCCCGTTATACAGTTACAGATATAAGGCAAAATAGTCATTAAACCAAGTTAAAACATAATAAAAATTAAAAGTCACATTATGTCCATAGTTAAGGTATAATGTGTTATACCAGTCCATCTTAGAATTGTTAGATGTCATCTGATCAAGAAGAGGCATCACATATGATTGTTGTTGGTGAAGATATTCGCAGAGTTGAACAAAGTCCTTTCCTTGAAGCAGAGGAATCCACCATGTGAAGCCTTTCACCGATGAGGAGGTTGAAAAGCTGAAAGTTTGTCTTGAAGATCCCAGACAAGCCCCCAAGTTGATAGCTTATGGTGAACAGTGTGTCAGATTAGTGATCTCCAAAGAAGATTTAGCTTCGGGATTAGGGACCAGGCTTCATTATTCAGAGCTTTTGTGTGGCAGAAATTTTATTTCAGTGAAAAAGGAGAGAGAAAGCTTCTGACATAGACATCAGAAGGGGACAGAGAGTGCCCCCCCAAGTTTCTCAATTTTTTTTTCACTTATTCTTAGGTATTTTAATGAACTGTCTTTACCCCCGACTTGTCCGAAGCATTTATTTCTAGCATTTTCACTTCTTCTAGCAATGTCATTGTCTTTGTTGACTTTATTGGATTGTGGTATACTGATGGGTGTAGAGATAAGTAGGTAATAGCTTTCTGCTTTCTGGCTTGTACACTTAGCAGATCAACTTTATCCCTTCTCACCAAGATCAAGTCCAGTGTGTGAACATATCAAAAGTGCTTTTGTGGGATCTGAAGGATGTGCTTCAATTCTGCATGAGAAGTGTTTGTTTACATATATGTGATGTGGCAGAATGTGGCTAAAACAGTACTAACTGATTAAATGTTTGTGATCTAACCTGGACCTTAGCCATCACATAGAGTACTTTTGCTGTGAGCAGAGTGAAAGAATGAAAAGGAAACACTTCTCCCAGCTTGCCCCTGCTCTCAGGCATTGACAGCCCCTTGAACATCAAGAAGGGACCACTGGGACTTCCCTTGCGGTGGTGTGGGTTTGAGGAGGCAGCTCACAGGTGTGAGGTAACAGACCTTTGAGCCAGATTTGCTAGGTTTGTTACCTCAGCCCCAACATTTAAGTGCTCTATGGCTTTGGGAAACTCAGTTCAGTTCAGTTGCTCAGTTGTGTCTGACTCTTTGCGACCCCACGAACTGCAGCACTCCAGGCTTCACTGTCCATCATCAATTCCTGGAGTTTACTCAAATTCATGACCATTGAGTCGGTAATGCCATCCAACCATCTCATCCTCTGCCATCCCCTTCTCCTCCCGCCTTTACTCTTTCCCAGCATCAGGGTCTTTTCCAGTGAGTCAGTTCTTCGTATCAGGTGGCCAAAGGATTGGAGTTTCAGCTTCAGCATCAGTCCTTCCAATGAATATTCAGGACTGATTTCCTTTAGGATGGACTGGTTGGATCTCCTTGCAGTCCAAGGGACTCAGCATGGGATTCATCAGTACAGAGAGAAAGCTTCAGTGAAAACTCATTGCAGGTCCCACCCCTCAACTCAGATGCCCTTCTAAACCTCAGACCCATGTAGCAATGGGAATTGAGGTTAAAACACAGATGCCACTAATGTGCATGCCAAATGACATGAGTCAATGACAGCAGCTCCGAGACCTGTTTTGAGTCCAAGTAGTGGTCCAAGTCGCACATAGGTCACATTGCTTGATCTAACAAGAGATCAAACCTCAGAACAAGGCATTTTTGACAGAATTTCACCCACTGAAAAAAACAGGTGGCTAATCTGTTTTTTCCCCAGTAATAAATGAGGATTATTTATTATTTAAAAAGGGGGGTGGGGTTACTGTTTAGAGAACATCTTCTTTCTGGTGCTTCAGGAGGAGCCTCTGTCTGTTCAAATCATAAAACATCCCTCAGATCTTTTGTTGTCTTAAGTCAGAAAATGCTGCATATCTTTACTTTTCTCTTATACCTTTCTTGCTAAAAGGGCTTCCATGGTTGCTCAGTCAGTAAAAAATCTGCCTGGGTTTGATCCCTGGTTTGGGAAGATCCCCTGGAGAAGGGAGCAGCTACCCACTCCAGTATTCTGGCCTGAAGAATTCATGGACAGAGGAGCCTGGCAGGCTACAGTCCATGGGGTTGCAAAGAGTCCGATACAACTGAGCGATTTTCACTTTTCTCACTAAGGTGTTTATCTAATGCTTTGAGTAGTTTAAAATATTTTTCTTATAGTACTCTTATACAGAAGTGATTTTCCTGAGACAGGAATTGAAACATAGATTTATCTGAAGAACAATTCTGAAAGTAAAGCTTTAGCTTGCCCAATATATCTAATTATGACTAAGAATAGCATAAATAAACACATCCCACAGATCATCTAGTCTCTTTAAGTTCACCATTAGCCTTATAATATTTTCACTAATTTCTTTGAAAACAAAGTGGCAAACTAGATGGGTTTGGGTTTTGCTCCCTTTCTCTTTCTGCTCTTTGCCTTCAGATGTGGGTACAATCGTGTTTCATTGGCCAAAGTATTTTGGAAGAAAGGATCCCAACACAGTGACCAGAATGGAAGATAAAGCCCATGAATGTGTAGGGCTCTTGAGTTCTAGGACTCCATCCTGATAACCAATTAGTAAGAATAATAACTCAAAAAAAGCAGTAAAAAGTCCTGATATACTTTTGTATTTTGATCTTTCAAGGCAAGCAGAGTGCTGGTGGCATCTCGTCATTTTGCAAATGATGCTACTTTTGAAATTAAGGTAAGAGGTGTTTTGCTTTCTGTTGAAATTTTTTCCACAGGTAGACACTGATGTGTAGTTTTACCTTTGTGATAGGGCATTTTGATAATCATGCTTTTTCACCATCTTATTACAAGTGTTCTAGAATCAAAGATGCAGAGGAGTTCAGCAAAAAATAGAATTTACTCCTTTTATGTAGCAGCTTATTGGTAGTTTGGAAAGGGAGCACAAGCTAAAAAAAATTAAAGACCTACTCTAAGGTTTAAAATGTAATTTGGTGAAAAGTTTGAATAAGAAGATTCTTAGAATGATTCTTTGAAAGTTTGTCTTTGAACCTATAACTCAGTTGACCTAGAGGTTTTCAATGAAAGTCATCTTAGAAAGATTTCCTTCTTCCAAAACCCCATTTCATTGCACAGTGAGTTTTAAGAAGGAATCAGAAGCAATATGCAGCATTTCTGATATGCTTGTCTGCTGGTGTTCAAGTTAAAAAACAGTAAAGATTGTAAATATTTAAGTTAACTATTTTGAGTTACATCTTATAATGGGTTAGCAGTGTTTACACTGTAGTGACTGAGGGATAATTGTCTGATTTCATTTCAGAAATGTGATCTTCACCGGCTGGAAGAGGGCCCTCCTGTCACTACAGTGCTTACCAGAGAAGATGGGCTCAAATACTACAGGATGATGCAGACTGTTCGCCGAATGGAGTTAAAAGCAGATCAGCTGTATAAACAGAAAATTATTCGTGGTTTCTGTCACTTGTGTGATGGTCAGGTGAGTGGTAGTTTTGTAAGAAAGCTATGTTACTTTGGAATTTAAGTATAGTGTGTGTTTTTTGGCTGTTAACCCTACCTTATTTGTCTGAAGGATTTGAGGCTGGTATTTTAGAATAAAAATGAAAATGCAGAGACCTGCTAGGATGCTTATGCTACAGAATTTAGTCGTGTATCACACTGCTTATTTCCTGTTCCACTATGGCATTATGATCACCTGCACTGGATATACTTTGGAGAAAAGGGTTTTTGTTTTTTTTGTTTTACAAAACCAAATGCCTACCAGGGACCAATTAGGTGGAATAAATGAGTGAAGGCTGCCAGTTATATGAAGAATTGAGAATGGTGACAGGAATTGGTGGTGAACTGGAACAGATAGGTCCCACCTGCAGGATAAGTCATAACGATACCAGCCAGTTGGTGCCATGTGGAAATACGGGGCTAATGCTTCCTGTTATTTGTCTTTGAAAGAAGACAGAAGTCTCCATTTTCAAGTGAAATTCCCCCAATATTTTGATGTAGACATCTGATGCAGGATTTTCTCAAGTCACCATACAGGCTTAAGAGAAACAGCATATCTGTGGATTGCCACAGTTTATGGCTGTGGCTTGGTCTTTACCCTTTACTCTTTTCTGGTGAAAAAGGAACTACTTGTCGTGGTTATAAATGCGTTCTAGGTCAAATGTTTCATAATAGTCAAGGAAGCCTATTAACTAGAAATATGTACTGTATTGCCTCACTGATGCGTCTTCCTTGAATGCAGGAAGCTTGTTGTGTAGGCCTGGAGGCCGGCATCAACCCCACAGACCATCTGATCACAGCGTACCGGGCTCATGGCTTTACCTTTACTCGTGGACTCTCTGTCCGGGAGATTCTTGCAGAGCTTACAGGTTTGCTATTAATTTACAAAAAAACAGGGAATTGAGTGAATTAAGTTTTCAAATCTCCAATAAAGATGCTGTTTATAAGTTAACATTAAAACTTTTTAATTAAAACTTTTTTGATGTTTTTTTTAAAAAAAGCTGAGAAACCAGGGGAAAAAAAAACCTCTCCCTTTGGGTGCTCTGGTACCTCTATCGCGCTTTTGAGTAAACTGACCATTTTTGAGGTTATCTGGCCTCTTGGGTAAAAAGGTCAGCTCCATAAAATCAGAGTAGTGTTTATCACTCAAGCATGCCAACAGAAATCTAGCAGCCAGAGAAAGTAAATTGAGTGTAAGTATTTCATTGTGTAGAAATGAAATTGTAGGCATCTTCTTAATAGTCCCTTTGTCCCCCTTGACTTGTACACCAGTGTAGCAGAAATTGGAAGATATTTTTAATGGGCCAAAAAAAGTCTAGAGTACCACACTAACATCTAAAGAAAACTTGGTGATTTGAGAGCTGGAAAGGTTTATGGGACTGGTCTAACCTTTATTATAAAAGGGCCAGGAGACCAGGAGGACTATATATGTACTTTGAGGGACATGTGGTTATATAGTTGAGTTGGTCTCTTGATATCTAATGGTCAAGCCAGCACACAGCAGTGTGGTTTTGTTTTATATGTTTGGTGTTTGATATGTCACATTTGTGTGCTGCCATGTATAGGACGAAGAGGTGGTTGTGCTAAAGGAAAAGGAGGATCGATGCATATGTATGCCAAGAATTTCTACGGAGGCAATGGCATCGTGGGAGCTCAGGTAGCCAAGGACTGGGATTGCATCATTTCCTGGGTTGGGCCCTGGCCCACATCTTTGCAATATTTTGTACCCCAGAGGCTCTCTCTCTGAAGTACTTGGGGGGCATGATGTGTTTTAAATGATCTGTTGCTTTCATACTCTATTATTTGACCATTTAATAGAGTTAGACAATAATTTAAAGATTTTCCTTTTTAGGCATTTGCTATGTTTTACAAGTAAGCAAGAGCCTCTAGCAATAGAGCTATACCTTTGTCTTTTAATTGATATTTAAGTACCTTAATTGCTTGGTCACATCCTCTTTGCCACAGCCCTCTCCCTGCTGTAGATAGTGCTGGTGCTGGTACCAGACCAGGACAGGCAAGAGGTCAGGATCTTAAGGACCTAGTTTGAATCTAAAGCCAGCTTCTGTGGTTGTGCCATCCTCTTTGTTCTCATCAGTTAGTAAATAATGAACAAGTAGACGTATAAAATCATATCTAGATTGTTAAGTTTACTTTCTAATATATTAAGGTTTTAGCATCTGGGGTTTTGTTGTTTGAGGTATTGTTTTTAACCCTTGGTTTGCTGGGGGGTGCTTTTAGAATTGATAGTTGAAACTTTGAATGCAGAAATGTTATTGCTTAAGGGTTGAAATAGAATACAATAATACAATAGCAGTTACTTGTGTTACTTTGCCAGTTTACAATTTTAGGGGTGGGGTAAGCAGAGATAGGGTTGGGTAGGGAAGAGTTTGTAGGGACCGTGTCATTTCTATCTCATTTTCTGGTCAGGTGCTAACGTTCATAGCATTAATTTCTTCCCTCATGGATTTCTGTGGTTCCTTTCTTGCTTGTCCTCAATATTAGGTGCCCCTGGGAGCTGGGATTGCTCTGGCCTGTAAGTATAATGGAAAAGACGAGGTCTGTTTGACTTTGTACGGCGATGGTGCTGCTAATCAGGTGAGTAAGTGCCTCTTAACTTTGCAGTAGTGTCCAAAGTGTTGAATATTCATAGTTCAGTTTGTGGCGAAGCACTGTATCGATTACTAGTTGAAATGGCCATTTATATGGCAGGCTAAAATTTGGTTTTGTGGCCACATTAGAGATTTGCATCTTGGCATTGTTTCACAAGTGATTTGTATGAGTGTGCGCCTAAGCAGATGCTCACCTTTGTTCTGTCAGTGCTCCACAGACTCTGTAGTGAAGGAACGGTTTACATTGTAATCCCTTGCAAACCAACTCCTAAACCAGTACTGTGATGTGCACTCATTCTCTTGAATGCCAAGGCATTTTCAGACTCCTCTCATGGTTTTTGAGCCCTGATTCTTCCTCCCCTTCTGTCATGGTCTGAGTGATCAGCAGTCTGTGGCCGACACTCTGTGAGGCCTTGCTCTGGATGCTGATTCTCAGACACTGGTTATCCAGAGGGTCTCATAGGATTTGTAATCGAGCATAAAAACCCCAAACTAGGTAGCTGCAGTCCATTCTACATGTTGGGCTTTCCCCAGTGTGCTCTGTACTGCTGTCTCAGCCCCAGAAGCAAGCAGAAGTATTTGGTTTGTCACTTCCTCAGGTGCACCACCCCCCTCACACACACACTTCTTTGCCTCAGAATCTGGGTTGTAGGCGAGGCATTTCATCTTTTATGAGAGCATTCTCTTGCTGGGTAGAGCAGTGGCTTTTGGGGATGATGAAGTTGAGAAAAAAACAGCACAATGAAACCACTTGAACTTTTTATTTGTACTTCCAGGGTCAGATATTCGAAGCTTACAATATGGCAGCTTTGTGGAAATTGCCTTGTATTTTCATCTGTGAGAATAACCGCTATGGGATGGGAACATCTGTGGAAAGAGCAGCAGCCAGCACTGATTACTACAAGAGAGGCGACTTTATTCCTGGGCTGAGGGTAAGGACGCCTGTGGTAGAGCTGGGGCAGCACTCCTGGCTGATGTCTCACATCAAAGGAAGGGTTCTGTTTTCTTAGTGGATGAACAGGTCATAGGAAAAGAAAACTATCTTAGGCAGTTGGAGTTAAGCTCTGCCCTTTTTATCTTTGAACTTTTATGAAGTGTAGTTGATTTACAATGTTGTGTTTAAATCTTTCCTACTTATTGACAGGTAGATGGAATGGATATCCTGTGTGTCCGGGAGGCCACAAAATTTGCAGCTGCCTATTGTAGATCTGGAAAGGTAAGATTTTTTTTTGGCTTCTAAGCTAGAGATTTCTAATGGCATTTATCTGTCTTAAAGTTGAAAGAAGTGTCCATTGTGGCAATTTAGAGGTAGCTGCTAATTGAGGTGTATAAGATAGAAGCAGGATCCACTTGAGTCAGTCGGGTCCCTTTATAAATAACATGGTCTTGGTAGCTCACATCCTAGGAAACATTCCATGTTTCCCCCATTTGGGGTAAATCTTTTCTTCCAGTGTTCCCTCAGCATTCTGCCTTTGTCTTTGTTGTGACAATCTATTTTGCCTTCCAGTTCATTATGTGCCTCCACACCCACCCACCCCACCTTAATGATAAGCCCCTTGAGTGAAGATTATTAGAGACTCCCACAGTGCCCCGCACAGAACTGTGCTTATATAATAAGCATTCAGTATAAGTTTGTTTTCTATAAATTAATATGTTTAAATTATGTAGTCTTATTGTTTTAGTCCTAAGGAGCTTGACCTTTCCAGTTACAGCAGTGGAAGGAGAAGTAAACAGTGAGATTGGCCTAAAAAGAGGCTTCCCTGCTATTTGAACTGGTGGAAGGATGTTCTTCTCCCTAAATCACTGTTCCACAACCCAGAAAACAGACCCCTAAGATAATAAGTCCCTCTTAAAAATAGGGAGGATGAAAGATGCTGTAAATAGGTATTAGAAATGAGAAGAGATAACTGAATCAGTCAACTAAGAAGAAATTCTTGACAACTCAGATCTGATCAGAGTAGTTGACAGGGTGTATATTTGAGGCCATGCCCATCGTCTCACCTAACCTCCATTGGGTTCTGTTTTAGGGGCCTATACTGATGGAGCTGCAGACTTACCGTTACCATGGACACAGCATGAGTGATCCTGGAGTGAGGTAGGGTAAAGGAAAAACTGAGTGTGGTGTTCAAAGTAGATGGGCTTAGAGTGGTACTACTTACATGAAAAAGCAAAAGCATTTCAAAATTTACTTTTGAATCCAGACACCAGTTGGCTTCATGCATTGATTTAGTAGTTTAGACTGAGCCTGAAAACAGTGCTTTATAATAAGTTGGTTCCAATCTAGAAAGCATTCTGGAAACTTTTACACTATGTATTGTGTACATTTTAACATAAGTACCAATTAAAAAAACAATTGTACGAAGGAATTGTGAGGAATTATTACTTAAAGCAGGTCTGATGGTAACAGTAGTATACTTGGGAGCATTTACGTTTTGTAGGCATTACCTCAGATGCTCCCAGGGCACATTCCTCCATTTGAAAATGTTCTTCTGGCTGGTATGGTACAAGACCAAGTAGCAGAAGGGATATTCCATGTGTTGAAATAGATGAGTTAAAAAAAAATAGTGATAAAAGTCCTAACTCCAGCATGAAATGCTGTAGTCCTGGAGTGTGGCATAATTAAAAAGTAGATTTAGTTAAAGTAAGCCGTAAGAAGTCTTTAAGAGTGTAGGCTAAAGGTCTAAGGGAAAATGTTATAAAGAACTGCTTTTATGGGAAAAAGCACTTTGTGTAATTCTGCTGTTTAAAAAACAATGATAGAGCCTTTGCTTTTAGTATTATTTCAGATAATGTAGGACAAGGATCAACTATACATTCAAGAATTGGAAAACCTCCTCTCCAGGTTTTTGCCAGCATAAAGGAGAAAGGAAGGGCACAATTTTTTCCTGGTTAGCATTCTCCTGCCTCCAAGGTTACAGCTATCACCCCAGAAAACCATCTCCCCCTGTCTTCTCCCACTTCAAGAGCCCCCATCACTACCTTCATGCCCTACATCTAGATTAAAGAAGCAGATAGCAACTGGGCTCCTGTTGTCAGAATGCCAGAGAAGCCCAGCGAATTGCCACGGTAGAGTTTAGACAAAGCAGCTCTTACAGAATGTTAGGATGCGTTCTTGTATTTTGAAGTATAATTCTGCCCTTCCTACGGAGATGTAAGTATTGATATGCTGCTGTGTTTCACAGACTGTCTGCTCTACTGGAACTGTTCTTACTTGTCACTCTGGTTCCCTCCCCAGTTACCGTACCCGAGAAGAGATTCAGGAAGTTAGAAGTAAGAGTGACCCTATCATGCTCCTCAAGGACAGGATGGTGAACAGCAATCTCGCCAGTGTTGAAGAACTAAAGGTACACTTACTCTAAGGGTTTTCACAGTTGCCGCTCTCAGATTTTGAGCAACTTTTCTCTGCACAAAAATGCTGCCACTCTCAGGTGAACTAGGTAAGGGAAAGTACACACTGTATTCTCATAGGGCATTCATCCGTCATATTGATGAAGCTCTTAAACTCCAATAGCGCAGTTCTTCTTTCCTGTAAATACACTTGAGGTTTTTAAATGTTCCCTCGCCAGGGTGTATGTTTCTGTCTCTACTTCAGAATATTTCTTTCTAGATCGTTGTTACTTTTACCATAATAGCACCTTAAGTATACTTCTAGTACTAGTAGAAGAGTTGAACTACTTGGTACCTAAGAGGTGTATCTTCTAAAAAATCTCTTGAACTGTAATCTGATTTTTAGGAAATTGATGTGGAAGTGAGAAAAGAAATTGAGGATGCTGCTCAGTTTGCTACTGCTGATCCTGAACCACCTTTGGAAGAACTTGGCTATCACATTTACTGCAACGATCCACCTTTTGAAGTCCGGGGTGCAAACCAGTGGATCAAGTTTAAGTCCATCAGTTAAGGCGAGATACACACCTTCAGTGGGTTATTTGGCAGCAACTGTAAGGAATGCTTTGTGTTCTCAACTTTGTCAAGGAGGAAAACCCATAGAGAGAAAGTGCTGTAGGTTGAGATAGTGTTTGCATGTGGTTTGTACAGTGTTGCATTAAAAGAGGTGATTGCACAGATAAGGTTATTTTAGTTATATAGGTCTAAAATAGGTAATAGTTTGCTTAACCCTCCAAATTATTTCTTTAAAATAGTTCTATTTGATTTCGTTGTATACTAGTTTTAACATTTCCCTTGCAGCTCAGCTGGTAAAGAATCCGCCTGCAATGCAGGAGACCTGGGTTCAATCCCTGGTTTGGGAAGATCCCCTGGAGGATTCCATGGACTGTATAGTCCATGGGGTTGCAAAGAAAGAGTTGGACACGAGTGAGCAACTTTCAACTTTACTAAAAGGAAAAACAATTCCTTGTATGCCTGTCCAACTCTGCCGCCACCTTGTGGGGGGATCAGTGTCCTGTCCCTCGCAGTGCCCAATAGCTTACCTCAGTTCAGTTCAGTTGCTCAGTTGTATCTGACTCTTCACGACCCCATGAATTGCAGCACTCCAGGCCTCCCTGTCCATCACCAACTCCCGGAGTTCACCGAAACCCATGTCCACCGAGTCGGTGATGCCATCCAGCCATCTCATCCTCTGTCGTCCCCTTCTCCTCCTGCCCCCAATCCCTCCCAGCATCAGAGTCTTTTCCAATGAGTCGACTCTTCGCATGAGGTGGCCAAAGTACTGGAGTTTCAGCTTTAGCATCATTCCTTCCAAAGAACACCCAGGACTGATCTCCTTTAGAATGGACTGGTTGGATCTCCTTGCAGTCCAAGGGACTCTCAAGAGGCTTCTCCAACACCACTGTTCAAAAGCATCAATTCTTTGGTCCTCAGCTTTCTTCACAGTCCAAAAGTCCCACATCCACACATGACTACTGGAAAAACCATAGCCTTGACTAGATGGACCTTTGTTGGCAAAGTAACGTCTCTGCTTTTGAATATGCTGTCTAGGTTGGACATAACTTTCCTTCCAAGGAGTAAGCGTCTTTTAATTAACAGTTTACCTAGTGTACCCTAATGTGCACACACGCCCCTGTTAGTGTGCACGTTGGTGCTGAAGCCTGTTCACACTGAACCATCATGTCTCGTTAATAAAACACAATTTATTATAACTTGGCAGGGGTGGAAGGACAATTCTACTTAATTTCAAAGGCCAAATAAGTTAGTTTTCTCCGTTTATACATCCAATATAAATATGAAGCTATTTTCTTAACAGTTGTCTATTTACATTCATATCAAACATTATTAAATACAAGGCATAGTCTTATCGATTTTTTTCTAATTTTAAGTGCAATTCCAGTTAATGTATGGAATGTATAACTGAAACAGTGATTCCAAGCCTTTTTGTTAAACACCTATTGTTCCACCTTTTCAGCAAATGTTTGAAGTTAAAGAATCCCATAATACTTTGGGATGTCAAGACCAAGTTTTACAATCACAGTTCTCAAAATACATACAGTTCTCCTCACCTTTAAAACATGTTGAGAAATATTAACATTTTTTCCATAATTCTTTAGAACTTCAAGTTCTTAAATTTGTTCAATGAACAGTGGTGTTTTCCTTGTGGAATCACAGCAGGATTGGTGTGTATGTAACAGAAGCTTTAACAAAGATGTCAGCTCTGGGCTCCCTCTATTCCCCGCGTGGCTGATTATTAAGCCTCATCTTGGGTTGCTGGCGCCCCCTGAGCCCGTCTTCTGTACTGGGAGACTGCAGTCCAGAGCCTGCAGAGAAGACCACCGCTACGAAACAAACAGAAGTCTTCTTTAGAGTGAGTCGTAAGGAAAGATGACTTCAAAGCAATACCACACAATACTTCTTTAGGAGCCCTATGGCAAAAGCTCTAGTATGTACTTCTAAACTTGTTTTGCTGGCTAGTCTTAAAAATGCAGTCCCTAACTTAAAAACTAAAATAGGGATATGTTCCCTTCACATATGGAGGTGAAATTTCTACCCTAGCACGAGTGGGATGTGGTCTTAGAGGTATGTACAGGAGCGCCAGGGCATCTGTGCAAAGTAGGCTATTAAAGTGGAGAACAAAAGGGTTTGAGGGTGACCTGCTGTCAGCTCCTGTCTTTGCTCATTCCACTCCCAGCCTGGCAGTCTGTTGACTTTGCTTACTGGGCCTTTAGCTTCTGCTCCCTCTCAGCTTTTCCCCAGCTTCACCCTTGGAAACTCCAGAGTTTGGAGTGCGGTTGGATAGTTTTTGTTTCCTGACTAAGGGAAAGGGGGAAAGCTACCAGCACTTTCTTTTCTACTGCTTTTATGTACAAGCCTAACCACACCCAAAAAGCCATTTTCTGTTACACAAAATGTTTTGAGGCTATTCTTACCGTAGTCTAAGGTACCTTAGGTCTTCCTTAGTGATATCATTAAGAATATCAGACAGTGTGTAACCCTCTTCAAGAATCTGAAACAAAGATCACATACATCAAGAGCTAAGCAGCTTTGTAATAACAGCCTAGGAATGGTTTGGTTCTCAGCTTACCTTTTCAATTGTTCTCGTATCCGCTCCTTGCAGTTGCAACCAATCGACAAGCTCTTTATCTGTTTGCTGCTCCTGAGACCCAGGAGGGGATACTGAGTTCTCTGTAATGATTAGAAATGTGTTATGTTGTATACTGATGTGTAACAGTAAAAGTCTTTGAGTAGCAAGATGGATGAAATAAACTATTCCAGAATGTAATTGTGCTGTGAAAAGGAAATGGATCAGCTACACACTACATAAGAGTCCACAGTCCTTGGCATCACTTTATAGAGATTAAAGGTGTCATACATAAATAGTTAGTTTGGAGTTTGGTACATTATCTACCACTTTAAATGTGTTTTACCATCTTTAAAATGCCTTTTCTAAGGAATCATTTCCCTTAAGTACACTGGAATTCAAATGAGGAGATAGGTTTCAATACTGAGTTTCGCTTCACAGCTTATCCACCCCACATTCCTCCAAGAGGCAGCTGGAGCCCTTGTGTTCAGTTCAGTTGCTCAGTCGTGTCTGACTCCTTGTGACCCCATGAATCACAGCACGCCAGGCCTCCCTGTCCATCACCAACTCCCGGAGTTCACTGAGACTCACGTCCATCGGGTCAGTGACACCATCCAGCCATCTCATCCTCTGTCGTCCCCTTCTCCTCCTGCCCCCAATCCCTCCCAGCTTCAGAGTCTTTTGCAATGAGTCAACTCTTCGCATGAGGTGGCCAAAGTACTGGAGTTTCAGCTTTAGCAGCATTCCCTCCAAAGAAATCCCAGGGCTGACCTCCTTCAGAATGGACTGGTTGCATCTCCTTGCAGTCCAAGAGCCCTTGTGTAAGTGGCACCAATTGCTTAAGGCTGGTTGAGGTATACTTTAGTCAGTAAACCACCCTTTTTAGGTATGCAGTGCTGAGAACTTTGCTAAGCACAGATAAGGAACCACCACTACAGTCAAGATAGAGAAATTTCTCTATCAGCCCAAAAGTTCTTGGGGCCTTCTATAATCAGTCCTCCCCCACCCATTCTGATTTCTTTTCTGTCCCTATAGTTTTGCTTTAACAGAGTATCGTATAAATGTTCAACATTTATGGAATTGTAACATGTAGGCTTCTTTGCAATTCATCTGCTTTTGAACGTAGTGGTAGTTCCTTTTTTATTACTGATGAGTATTCTGGAATCTACTGGAGTACTTACTGGTTTGAGCTGAGAATAACCTCAGCTGCGTCAAGGCTGACTAGTAGTCTAGCCAGATTTTAAATGGTCTCACACACACACAAGTCCCAGCAAGTGGAAAATCACTCACCATTGGAGGTGAATTGTAACCGAAGGTAGTATAATTCTTGAGTTTTCTGTTCTAGGATGTGCCGTAGAAGATTCTGGTACTCTATCTCTTTTTGAACCAGGTGTTCCAAAAGTCTTGTTAGAACAAAACAAAACATCACTCAGAGAGCCTAACACCATTCAGCTCAACTCAAACATTTGTTGAACAGAAGTTTTAAAAAATGGCACAATCCCAGGTCAGTCTAGGATCAGATTTCAGCCTGCACATGGGCACCTGCCTTGTGTTTCCTCCCCTTGTAAACAAAGACCAGCCCTGCTCAGTGTGTGGGTATCTTCTGTATCAAAATGTATCATAAACCAAAAGATAACCTGATGGTGATCAGGAGAACTCAGCCCGCTTGTCTTCCTAAGTCAGGTCAAGTTGCGAAAACATGGTGAAGCTATTCCTTCCTCACTGGAGACTACATCAAGATAGAAGCCTTGCTGCCTTGGACAGTTGGGGGTGGTGCAGGAAAGATGCTGCTCGGAAGGTAGGAGGGACACTATGGCCAACACTTACCCGGGATGGCACTAAAATGCCTTGGGCTCTGGTCTCACCAGCACTCCTCAGGACAGACCTGCTTCCCTCACTCAGGGCAGCAGGTGCCTCCCTGCTGAGCTTAACAGCAGCTGAGGCGTCTCTGTGCTACAGGGCAGGCGTGAAGCGGCTGTGTTCTTGTCAGCTGTCCCCAGTCAGGCTGGCTATCTCATTACTAATTCTCCTGAGGGGGGAAGATACAGTGCCCACTGACCCTGGACATCAATCACCTTTGAATCCATATGTAACGTTTGATGAATCAGGTGATGATTAACCTTACTGGAAAAACCATTTTAAAAGAAGTGCTATGTATACTGTCAACTTCCACATTTTTCAAAACAAAAAAAAACAGATTTGTCTACAGTTAAACTTCAGAGATCCCTATACGGGGGTGTATACAACTTTGCTTCTGAAATAGGGACACCCTATTGTAGCCAGGAACACTCTGGCTTTAAAGAAAGGCATCCTTCTAGGTCCCCAGTTGAAGCTGAGAATACCCCTTGCCCAGTTCCTTGGGCAATGAAGATGACTTTCTGAGACCTGGGTGAAGCACTCAACAACTCTGTCCCACCCCCGCCTACCTGCTGGTCTCCTGCCTCAGCTTGCTCAGCTGAAAGCTCAGGTGCTGCTGGGGTGGGGCCTCCTGGGCAGCTGCTGAAGCTGGCTCGCTCCATCCATGTGCCACCTGTGCCTTGCTTGCAGGCAGGTCTGCGGGGGGATAGTCCTCTTCCATCTCATCTGTGTCCTTTTCCATGCCTTCGGTCTCTGAGGTGGGCTCAAAGTGGGCTTGGAGCTCTGAAATCATGGAAGAAAAGGAGCACGGTTCAGCAAGGCCATATGCTTGGTGTAGCTTATGTCCCAGGCCAGCAAACCAGGCAGGGGGGCGCCCCGCCAACGCTATGCTCCACCAGGAGACTGCTGACCTTAATAAAGGGAGAGGAGACTATTACCTCTACCTGAAAAGATGGTCCCCACACCGCTTTACAGATAAGGAAACAAGCTTCAAGACATTAAGTTAGTTAGGCAAAGGCAGTTGTAAAAAGGGACAAGCAGCCTTCCACCCAGGCCTGTGTGTTTTCTGCAGTTCCCTGCTTGGAGAGGGGAGTAATGAAGTCCTGGGGTTTAACAAGCCACTCCCACAAGTGGAGCCTGGGCTGAGTGCAGGCAGAGGATGACAGGGAGGGAGCAAAGAGAGGAAGCGGCAGTGTCAACAGAAGTGCCTCCGAGCCCCCTTTCCTAGGAGGCATCACAGAAGAAGGATCAACTTGGGTACTAAGCTGGTCTATTTGAAAACTAGAGCCTATGAAAGCCAGAGATTTGTGTAGCTACCACATGATGAGAGAGAAGACAGCCATTTAAATCCTCAGCCAGCTAGGAGGTGGTCCTGAGGCTCAGTGCGCTGTGTGTATCGTTAGTCTGCGGGCGTGCTCCTTAGTTATGCTGAGGGGGGGAGGTGCATGTAAACAGCACCAGAAGGTGTGCTCAGAATCACAAAATACTGACCCCAAAGGGGTCTGTGACATCATTTTCCTTAATTGCAAGGACGTATATAGCCCAGATGGGAAAGGGAGAGTAACAACTGGTGAGCACAGAGAACCTGGCTAACCTTTTCCATACCCACCATAGCCTAATTTACTGTGACCAAAAAGAGGACCCTTACCTGGGATGAGGATGGTGACCGCAGCCTGCACTGCTCGTCGGATGATGTTGTCCATTGCAAACATCCAGTGGGGCCTAATTAAGTGGTTCCTCAAGATTTTATTTACCTGTAATCACAAAAATCCAGATTTCTGGTCCACTGTATTTTTTTCAGAAATAGGAGTTCTTACCAATTCAAATGTGCTTCTACTCTGAGATAAAAATGTTAACCATGCTGCCCTGGATTTACGTTTCTTCTGAGTCCTCTAAGCTGACCCCAAGTCACACTGGGGTCGAGAGGACAGGTACAGCGATTGGAGCTACTGCATAGGCCTCTTTGTTTATTCAATTAATGTTTGTGGAGCACCCGTGAAACTTCAGGCTCTGTGGTGGGGTCTTGAGACACAAAGCTAAGCCAGACATGGTCTTGGGTCTGGAGCAGCTCACACCTGTTTGCGCAGACACATAAGCTTAAACCACACACCTACTCAGCTGGCAGATGCTGCTCATCCCCAAATCCTACACTCTGCTCTTTGTGGCCAAATGCAATCGTCTCAGTCTCATGTACACCAGTGTTTAGAGAACTGCTGGCACTCGGGATTCAGGTGTAATCAGGTGAGAAGAGATGGATACTATGGGAGAAGATGGTAATTGAACTCATGGTCTCAGCTATGAGCCACTTTGGGGGTGTCCTACCTTCTGTCATGTTCTTTAGGGCCAAATGGGACACTTACAGCATCCTGAAATCCAAACAGTACCAGGTGAATCTGATTGATGGATGAGCTGTCAAAGTCCAGATCCACCTTGAGCTTTGATATTGTGGATGCCATCACCCTGTGCTCCGGGCAGCGGATGAAGTCTCTCAGGATTGCAATGATTTGCTTGATGTGGCCGACTGAGAGATGCAACTCTTCTGAACTCTGATCACCAAGCCCCCAACCAAAAAAATCAAGTCATTGAGTAAATCGGGAGCAGGGGGCATCCAAGAAGTACTGTGGGCACCTAGATGAACCACACTGTCCACTAGCTTATGGAAGTGGGAACCCCCGGCTGAGATAGCGTCTCTGGTCCTAGAACTTCCTCCATATCCTTCCTGTTAGAGGCTTACGAGGCCCCCTCCCCTCTCTGGAGGAATGGGCTGCCATCCTGTTTGACCCCTTGTCAACCACCCCCCACCACCAATGGGCCTTGTCAGAAGGCACAGTTCATAGAGGGCAGTGGCCTCTTAGTAAAAGGACTTCACCCCATCCAAAATGAGTTAAAAGTCACATTTCCATCCACAGCCTTTCTTCCTCAGAGGCAGCAGAGGCTAACTGCAGCTGGGGGTTAACTGGCCTTTGTGCTGCCATGTGGCCTGTTTTCCACCAGGGGGCAGCGCGGCCCCATCAGGGCCTGGTTTCACCGCAGTATTTGGCAAATTCAGGTTTCAGTCTTTTTTGTATTCTCTTTTGTTGGAAAAGAGGACGTTGGGAAATACTTATGGTGATTATTGTAACTGCAAATGTTCGGGGGTGGCAGGCCCATTTGGACCTCTCCTGGGACCCTGCCTTGGGCGGAGGGGGTGGGATTGCAGCCCCCACGCCCAGCCTGTACCTGGGCCACGCACTCCTGCAGGTTGGAAGCCACCTGATTCTGCTCCTCCCAGAGGATTTTGTAAAGGATGGCACGGCGCTCACTGTCCTTTCGCAGCAGGAAAAGGCCCGGGTCCCTGTCTTCAGGGGACGAGGCTGCGCTTCGGTCCTCCAAGGCCGAACTCTCATCAGGAACACTGCGGACAAACGCACGTGACAGTCCTCCGCTTCCCAGGGGCGGGGTCTCTGTGCGGGGGCACCGTGGGGGAGGGGCTGAGAGATGATCCTCCACATCCCCACCCTCAGGAAGATGAAATTGCAGGAGGTGAGACTAGCGTTTTTTCTAATCCCCAGACCATCAGGGTTTTCGGGGACAGGGGGGAAGAAGGGGAAGAAGGAAGGGGGAAGGAGGGGTAACGGGGTGAGGATAAGGAGGGATGGGGAGGAGGAGGAAACGGTGGGGAGAGGAGGAAGAGGGGAAGGGACAGTGAGCGACCACATCGCCCACCTCGCTCGCAATTTCAGTGGCCGCCCAGTCACCCTACTGATCATGCAGACAGGAAGACTGGTTTACACCGGACGCACTCTGTGCCCAAGGGCTGCGGGGCAGCCGTACCTGAGCAGGTGGCTGAGCCGCTGCACCGGCAGCCGGGACTTCTCGAAGAATGGGTCGGGCCGGGACTTCTCAAAGAACGGGTCGGGCTGGGCGTCGGAGTCTGGGGAGACGGAGCCATGCTCGCTGCTGCTGCTGCCCGGCAGCTCTCCGGACGGGGGCAGGGTCAGCACAGCGCCCCGGGGACCCTCTGTCGGGGGCAGCCGGGAGGGCAGGGTGAGCGCGGGCAGCTCCTCGGGCCAGGCGACCCACCAGGAGGCCTAAGCCTGTACGGCTGTAACTGGGGGCGCCAGTGATCACCCAGGGGTCCTGGGAAGACGGAGGCTCTGCTTCTGCAGATCCGGGATGGACCCAAGACTCTGCATTTCTAACAGCCAGTGGTTCTCCAGGTGCAAGAGGCTGAGCTGCCTCCAACCCCATCCACAGCAAGGCCACTCTTCTGTCAGTGCCCAGCAGGACTTACTGGCCCAGAACAGACAGCCTTTAACCAAGGTCGGGAGCAGCACAGGGTGAGAGGCCAGGTTCCAAACATGAAGCCCCAGGCCTTGCACTTGGGGAAGACAGAACCCCAGCCAGGGTGCCTCTCTCCTTCCTCCCAGCCAGAGCCCTGAAAGCCAGGCTGAATGGAGGAGATGGTACCTCACTGTTGCCTACGGGGCTCCCTGTGACTCTCGCAGTACACCGAGGGACAGTCATTTCCTGGGTTTGGACAACCCCACCCCTACTGCGTCCCCACTACTCTGTCCAGGGAGACCTCACCTGCCGGCTTGAAAGCAATCCGGTTCTTCTTGACCTTGTGCACCTGCCTGAAGAAGCCCTCTTGGAGCAGGCCTGCGGCGGTGACGCGTTTGTGGGGGTCAGGCTCAAAACAGGATAAAAGGCAGGCTCTGGCTTCAGCTGAGAGGGTTTCTGGAATCTCTGGGTGGATCTTAAACATCCCCACCTGCATTGAAGGCACAGTGAGGCACACGCAGGTGCACACAAGAGCCACACAACCCCAGTGTCTGCCATCCCGGAGGGCTGACGCCGGATTCCAGCAACGGCTGCGCCAACCAGCCTCTGGAATGCCACTGAGTATGATGTTCGCTGTAGGTCTGTCATATATGACCCTTATTAATATGCTGAGGTAGAAATGTAATCATCTTATATGATACATAGAGAACAGTAGTTCAGCAGGCGAAATGATGAACTTTTCAATAAATGTGCTCTCCATATGGAAACAGATACATTTAGATGAGTACCTCACACCTTTCACAAACATTTAAGAATTTAAATTTAAATTTAAATTTCTGATAAGTTAAACCCTAAGAAAACCCTAAGTAAGGGTATATATAAAGGTCAATCCTCATCCCAAGAAAGGTAGTACCAAAGAATGTTCTAAGCATTGGGCAATTGCACTCGTCTCCCATGCTAGTAAGGTCATGCTTAAAATCTTGCATGCTAGGCTTCAGCATTATGCAAACCAAGAACTTCCAGATGTTCAAGCTGGGTTAAGAAAAGGCAGATGAACCAGAGATTACCAACATTCGCTGGTAGGTTATATATTATACCTCTGTAAACTGATAGTAATTTCTCACAGTAAGGAGGGAAGAGAAGCTAAGGGTTTGGGAGTTGCTAGGTGGTGTAGTGGTTTGGACTTTGGTTCCCAATGCAGGGGTCATGGGTTTGATTCCTAGTTGGGATAGTAAGATACTGGCAGAAGGCAGAGAGAGGAGAGAGAGAGAAAAGAAAAAAACCTGTTTTCTTTCTTGTCCACCTTTGTGGAGAGATTTCTGCATTGGGAGGAGGTTTTTGATTTGAATTCTCTCTCCAACACCAGCAACCTGAATCACCCAGCATGTCTTACCTTGAACATCACTGCCTGTGGCTCACCGAGCTCATGGAATGGAGGCTTGCTGGTGGCCATCTCAATGATGGTGCAGCCCAGGGACCAGATATCAGCTGGGGCACCATACCCACGAGGGCCTTGATCGATAATCTCAGGTGCCATGTACTGCAGCGTGCCTATTGGGAAAAAATACAACAAAGATGGTGGGCACCGTGTTGTTCAAAAACGAAGTGTACCATTAGTAAACAAGTGTGTGAGCTTCGCTCTCCTGTTAATGACAGATGAAGTCTGATCTCACACATAAATGTTGCTGCATCTTTTCTTGGACTAGAGACATGCAGAGTGCCTTTAACACTAGTCACATTGAGAGAGGATCGCTCAAGCCCTTTGAAGGATAAACGGGCCTGATCCAATTCAGTCAACACATCTGAGAGCACTGCACAGACAGAGGGATCGGAATGTGAGACCCACAGGGCCTGACCTGTCTAGAGGAGGAGACAGGCATGATGATGGTGTGCTGAGCAGGGCAGCAGTGTGATGGAAGATATAGTCAGTGCTTCCCAGGGGGCACAGTGGTAAAGAATCTGCCTGCAATGCAGGAGACACAGTTCGAGCTCTGGGTCAGGAAAATCCCCAGGAGGAGGAAATGGCAACCCACTCCAGTATTCTTGCTGGAAAATTCCATGCACAGAGGAGCCTGGTGGGCTACAGTCCATGGGGTTGCAAAGAGTCGGACATGACTAAGCACACACAGATATTAACAAGTATACACAGAAGGCACTGAGAACACAGGGAAAAGTGCCTGATTCTGCCTGGTTCGAGTCAAGGGAAGCTCTAGCTGTGTCAATTTGGGTGTCTGAGAATAAATACCAAGTCAGACTCAGACATACAAGAGACTTCCTGGGAGAAGGTGAGTGAAGGATAAAAGGTGGGGGGCAGTCTCTGATGGCAGAAGAGCTCTGAGACAGCTTAGCCAGGCTGCCCAGGAGGCCCTGACCCAAAGGTGCCCACTGGAAGAGCGCCACATCGGTTCTAGTACCTCCAGTGTGCTTGGTCACTGGCTGGCAGTAGGTGGGGAAAGTATGACCTGGCCAGGAACACAGTGGCCGATCCAAACAGGTGCTGGCTGCGGCTGCCAGTGAAGTAGATTCCTGCCATGAGGCTTGGCCAAGTGGCCAAAGCAGGAGGACTTTCAGGCACGGGGAAGGGCTTGAGCCAAAGCCCATGCATGGGTGGGAAGCACACAGCGAACCCAGGAGCTCTGTCTGACACAGGCCGGGGGGAGAGGGCAGGAAGAATGAAGGCGGCAGCCGCCTGAGTGCAGCCCATATTGTGCGCTGTGTGTACTCTGAAACTGCTGGCTTTGGACTTTCTCCTGTGGATCACGAGCCACCAGAAGCTACCACAGGGAAAGCGGTGATCAGGGAGGAGGAGGGCTTGTTGAAGATATGGGGCAGTGAGGTCAATCAAGGGCTCTAAGAGTAAAATCTTTGCTTTTCCTTGAAACTAATCCTGAGGAGAAGAGAGGGGAATGTGGAAGCAGCAGCAGATGCTGTGTGCTGGCAAAGACACTTATAATAAACAGCCAATTTGAAGGTGATATTGGCCAAAGGGTGAATCGAGAACATTAACGCACCAAGAAATTCCAGTGCCTGCCTCAGGATCACAACCATATGACCCAACAATCCCACTCCTGGCATATACCCTGAGAAAACCATAATGCAAAACGATACATGTACACCCCAATGCTCACTGCACCACTATTTACAATAGCCAGGACATGGAAGTAACCCAGATGTCCATCAACAGAGGAATGGATAAGAAGATGTGGTACATCTATGCAATGGAATATTACTCAGCCAATAAAAAGAATGAAATAATATAATTTGCGGCAACATGGATGCACCTACAGATGATCATACTGAGTAAGCCAGACAGAGAACAACAAATATCATATATTAACACATGTATGTGGCTTCCCTAGTGGCTCAGATGGTAAAGAATCTGCTTGCAATGCAGGAGACCTGGGTTCGATTCCTGGATTGGGAAGATCCCCTGGAGAAAGGAATGGCAGGCCACTCCAGTATTCTTGCCTGGAGAATTTCATGGAGAGAGGAGCCTGGTGGGCTACAGTCCATGGGGTCACAAAGAGTCGGACACGATTAAGTGATTAACACTAACTATGATGGAATCTAGAAAAAATGGTACAGATGAACCTATTTGCAGGGCAGGAATAGAGATGTAGATGTAGAGAAAGCACATATGGACACAGGGTGGGAAAGGGAGGGTGGGATCAGCTGCAAGATTAGAACTGACATATATAAACTACCATGTGTAAAACAGACAGCTAGTGGGAAGCTGGTATACAGGGGGTTCAGCCTGGTGCTCTGTGATGACCTAGAGGGGTGGGATGGAGCTGGGAGGGAGGTCCGAGAGGGAGGGGGTATATGTATACACAGAGCTGATTCACGTTGCACAGCAGAAACTAAGACAACATTGTAAAACAATTATCCTCCAATTAAAAAAAAAGTCACACAACCAAAATAGGTTTCCTGAGTCTTGACCAATGAAAACAAAGGGCTCATTGGTTAAAGTAAGTTTGGAGATGCCACCTACATCTTCCTCTTGAACATCCAATGTCTTATCAGCATTTTTCTTTCCTGTAAGCAAAGGCTCTAGGACAGCTCTGACCAATAGGATGTTCTGCAATAATGGAAATGGTCTATTCTGTGCAGTTCAAGATGGTTGCCACTAGCCACATATGACTGTTGAGCTCTTGAAATGTGGCTGCTGAGACTGAAGAAATAAATGTAAATTAAAAGAATTTTTTTTAGATTTTATTTGATTCTTCCTAATTTAAAGTTAAACATAAATTGGGCTGTATCAATGAGTGCAAGAGATTAGCAGGGCAAAAATGATGGCTTTGGTCTCCTGAGCCGAAAGCCTGGTGGGGAAGTGTTCAGCTGGCAGCAGGGTTGGGCAAGATGGAGGCTTGTAGCAGTGGCTGCAGTGTTAGGAAACCTCAGCCCAGGAAGGGAACCGCCAGTGACACAACATCCCCTACAAGCTCCTACTCTAGCGAACAACACAGGGCGAGGCCTCCACAGGCGATGTGCCTTCTAACTAACCAGTAATTCATTAACTTAGGAGAACCGTGCCACTGTGCTGTATCAAGCTGTCATCTCTCAGCTCTGCTACACTGGGTCTGGGACTGTGCAAACCACACTTCTGCTCTGCCTGCTGCTCCCCGGCCGCTTGGGCGGGTGTGGAGGAGACAGTGCGCCTGTGCACAAGTGACAGGAAGGAGAGGTTAGCAAGTTTCCCTCTGGACCCTCAGCTGGTTGCAGTAGCAGTGGTTGGCTCATTACCAGATTTTTTTGTCCCTCCATACTTTCAGAACCAGCCTCATCTCATCCCTTCCGAGTTATGTGCTACAGCCCAGTTAGCACCCCTGATGGAAAGCTTTGAATTCTCCTCTCCTCTCTGTTCCCTCAAGCCCCAGGGATGGAGG
Organism: Bubalus bubalis; assembly: GCF_019923935.1. Taxonomy (NCBI): domain Eukaryota; kingdom Metazoa; phylum Chordata; class Mammalia; order Artiodactyla; family Bovidae; genus Bubalus; species Bubalus bubalis. Next base: position 18,176,101 of record NC_059181.1, read on the forward strand.
CTGCTTTCTGATTATCAGTAAACAGTTCTTTCAACTAAATTCTCTCTGTAAAAATAACTGCATGTGCACATCTGTGCCGTCGTGTCCAACTCTTTGCGACCCCATAGACTGTATCCTGCCAGGCTCCTCTGTCCATGGGATTCTCCAGGCAAGAATACTGGAGTGGGTAGCTGTTCCCTTCTCCAGTCCCAACACAGGGATCGAACTTGGATCTCTTGTATGGGCAGGCACAGTCTTTACCACCAGCGCCACTTGGGAAGCCCAAAAATAACTGTGGTGATTTCAATTTTCCTGCCTGGGTCCTGACTAACACAATCGCTAAAAGTTAATTCTTAAAAGACCAAGAGAATAAACTTAGAAACTTATGAAGCAGTAGAAAATAGTACTAAACCAAATTTCAATGGCTTATTGACCTCAACTAAACAACTGTCCTTAGTATAATGGTTTCACAATTGGAGGATTAGTCTGCTTCATGCTAAATTCAGAGATTTTCATTATATGGAACCATAGTAAACATCACTGTTTCTAAAGGCAGGGACTTCACAATGACATCCGTATCAGTTATTTATTGCTATATACTAAACTACCCCAAAGGAAAACAGAGCTGGAGAAATCAGACTGCCTGCCTTCAAGTATAGTACAAAGCTACAGTAATAGAGCCAGTAGGGTACTGGCACAAAAACAGAAATATAGACCAATGGAACAAGATAGAAAGCCCAGAGATAAACCCATGCACCTATGGTCACCTTATCTTTGACAAAGGATGCAAGAATATACAATGGAGAAAAGACAGCCTCTTCAATAAGTGGTGCTAGGAAAACTGGACAGCTATGTGTAAAAGAATGAAATTAGAATACTCCCTAACACCATGTACACACACAAAAAAACTCAAAATGGATTACAGACATAAATGTAAGGCTGGACACTATAAAACTCTTAGAGGAAAACAGCCAGAAGATGCTTTAACATAAATTGTAGCAAAATCATTCTTGATTCACCTCCTAGAGTACTGAAAATAAAAACAAACAAATTGCACTCAAAAACTTTTGCACAGCAAAGGAAACCATAAACAAAAAGACAACCCTCAGAACGGGAGAAAATATTTGCAAACAAAGCAACTGGCAAAGGATTAATCTCCAAAATATGCAAACAGTCATACAGCTCAATTAAAAAAAAAAATCCTATAAAAAATGGACAGAAGATTCAAACAGACATTTCACCAAAGAAGTCATGTGGATGGTCAAAAGGCACATGAAAAGATGCTCAACTTCACTAATTATCAGAGAAATGCAAATCAAAACTACCACAAGGTATCATCTTACGCCAGGCAGAAGGACAATAATCAAAAAGTCTACAAACAATAAATGCTGGAGAGGATGTGGAGAAAACGGAACCCTCCCACACTTTTTTGGGAATGTAAATGGGTGCAGTCACTATGGAGAACAGTATGGAGGTTCCTTAAAAACTAAACACAGAACTACCATATGATCCAGCAATCCCATTCCAGGGCATATACCCAAAGACAACCATAATTCAAAAAGATATATGCACCCCAATGTTCATTGCAGAGCTATTAACAATAGTCAGGACATGGAAGCAACCTATATGTCCATCAACAGAGGAATGGATAAAGCAGATGTGCTACATACACACAGTGGAATATTACTCAGCCATAGAAAGAATGAAATAATGCCATTTGCAGCAACATGGATGGACCCAGAGACTGTCATACTGAGTGAAGTAAGTCAGAGAAAGACAAGTATCATATGATATCACTTACATGTGGAATTTAAAAAAGAGGTGCAAATGAACTTATTTACAAAACAAAAGTAGAAAACAAACTTATGATTACCAGAGGGAAGGGGGGGAGGGATAAATTTGGAGATTGGGATTGACATATATACATTCAGTTCAGTTCAGTTCAGTCACTCAGTCGTGTCCGACTCTCTGCGACCCCATGAATCGCAGCACGCCAGGCCTCCCTGTCCATCACCAACTCCCGGAGTTCACTCAGACTCACGTCCATCGAGTCAGTGATGCCATCCAGCCATCTCATCCTCTGTCGTCCCCGTCTCCTCCTGCCCCCAATCCCTCCCAGCATCAGAGTCTTTTGCAATGAGTCAACTCTTCGCATGAGGTGGCCAAAGTACTGGAGTTTCAGCTTTAGCATCATTCCCTCCAAAGAAATCCCAGGGCTGATCTCCTTCAGAATGGACTGGTTGGATCTCCTTGCAGTCCAAGGGACTCTCAAGAGTCTTCTCCAACACCACAGTTCCAAAGCATCAATTCTTCGGTGCTCAGCCTTCTTCACAGTCCAACTCTCACATCCATACATGACCACTGGAAAAACCATAGCCTTGACTAGACGGACCTTTGTTGGCAAAGTAATGTCTCTGCTTTTGAATATGCTATCTAGGTTGGTGATAACTTTCCTTCCAAGGAGTAAGCGTCTTTTAATTTCATGGCTGCAGTCATCATCTGCAGTGATTTTGGAGCCCAAAAAAATAAAGTCTGACACTGTTTCCACTGTTTCCCCATCTTTTTCCCATGAAGTGATGGGACCAGATGCCATGATCTTCATTTTCTGAATGTTGAACTTTAAGCCAACTTTTTCACTCTCCACTTTCACTTTCCTCAAGAGGCTTTTGAGCTCCTCTTCACTTTCTGCCATAAGGGTGGTGTCATCTGCATATCTGAGGTGATTGATATTTCTCCCAGCAATCTTGATTCCAGCTTGTGTTTCTTCCAGTCCAGCATTTCTCATGATGTACTCTGCATATAAGTTAAATAAGCAGGGTGATAATATACAGCCTTGACGAACTCCTTTTCCTATTTGGAACCAGTCTGTTGTTCCATGTCCAGTTCTAACTGTTGCTTCCTGACCTGCATACAGATTTCTCAAGAGGCAGGTCAGGTGGTCTGGTATTCCCATCTCTTTCAGAATTTTCCACAGTTTATTGTGATCCACACAGTCAAAGGCTTTGGCATAGTCAATAAAGCAGAAATAGATGTTTTTCTGGAACTCTCTTGCTTTTTCCATGATCCAGCGGATGTTGGCAACTTGATCTCTGGTTCTTCTGCCTCTTCTAAAACCAGCTTAAACATCAGGAAGTTCACGGTTCACGTATTGCGGAAGCCTGGCTTGGAGAATTTTGAGCATTACTTTACTAGCATGTGAGATGAGTGCAATTGTGCAGTAGTTTGAGCATTCTTTGGCATTGCCTTTCTTTGGGATTGGAATGAAAACTGACCTTTTCCAGTCCTGTGGCCACTGCTGAGTTTTCCAAATTTGCTGGCATATTGAGTGCAGCACTTTCACAGCATCATCTTTCAGGATTTGAAATAGCTCAACTGGAATTCCATCACTTCCACTAGCTTTGTGCGTAGTGATGCTTTCTAAGGCCCACTTGACTTCACATTCCAGGATGTCTGGCTCTAGATGAGTGATCACACCATCGTGATTATTGGGGTTGTGAAGATCTTTTTTGTACAGTTCTTCTGTGTATTCTTGCCACCTCTTATTAATATCTTCTGCTTCTGTTAGGTCCATACCATTTCTGTCCTTTATCAAGCCCATCTTTGCATGAAATGTTCCCTTGGAATCTCTAATTTTCTTGAAGAGGTCTCTAGTCTTTCCCATTCTGTTGTTTTCCTCTATTTCTTTGCATTGATCACTGAGGAAGGCTTTCTTATCTCTTCTTGCTATTCTTTGGAACTCTGCATTCAGATGCTTATATCTTTCTTTTTCTCCTCTGCTTTTCACTTCTCTTCTTTTCACAGCTATTTATAAGGCCTCGCCAGACAGCCACTTTGCTTTTTTGCATTTCTTTTCCATGGGGATGGTCTTGATTCCTGTCTCCTGTACAATGTCACAAACCTCAGTCCATAGTCATCAGGCACTCTATCTATCAGATATAGGCCCTTAAATCTATTTCTCACTTCCACTGTACTATATACAAAATCAGGGTCTTTTCCAATGAGTCAACTCTTTGCATTAGGTGGCCAAAGTACTGGAGTTTCAGCTTTAGCATCATTCCTTCCAAAGAAATCCCAGGGCTGATCTCCTTCAGAATGGACTGGTTGGATCTCCTTGCAGTCCAAGGGACTCTCAAGAGTCTTCTCCAACACCACAGTTCCAAAGCATCAATTCTTCAGTGCTCAGCTTTCTTCATAGTCCAACTCTCACATCCATACATGACCACTGGAAAAACCATAGCCTTGACTAGATGGACCTTTGTTGGCAAAGTAATGTCTCTGCTTTTGAATATGCTATCTAGGTTGGTGATAACTTTCCTTCCAAGGAGTAAGCGTCTTTTAATTTCATGGCTGCAATCACCATCTGCAGTGATTTTGGAGCCCAAGAAAATAAAGTCAGCCACTGTTTCCACTGTTTCCCCATCTATTTCCCATGAAGTGATGGGACCAGATGCCATGATCTTCATTTTCTGAATGTTGAGCTTTAAGCCAACTTTTTCACTCTCCACTTTCACTTTCATTAAGAGGCTTTTTAGTTCCTCTTCACTTTCTGCCATAAGGAGGTATCATCTGCATATCTGAGGTTACTGATATTTCTCCCGGCAATCTTGATTCCAACTTGTGCTTCTTCCAGCCCAGCAGACCCTGATGCTGGGAGGGATTGGGGGCAGGAGGAGAAGGGGACCACAGAGGATGAGATGGCTGGATGGTATCACTGACTCGATGGACATGAGTCTTAGTGAACTCCGGGACTTGGTGATAGACAGGGAGGCCTGGTGTGCTGCGATTCATGGGGTTGCAAAGAGTCGGACACGACTGAGCAACTGAACTGAACTGATATACAAAATAAATAACTAATAAGGACCTTCTGTACAGCACAGGGAACTCTACTCATTACTCTTTAATAGTCTATATGGGAGAAGAATCTAAAGAAAAGAGTGGATATATGTTATGTGAAACTGATTCACTTTGCTGTATACTTGAAACTAACACAATATTGTAAATCAATTATACTCCAAAAAAAAAAAAAAAACCAAAACACATATCGCCTGCTAGGAAAAAAGAATAAATTACCCTAAAGGTTAGCAGTTTAAAACAACAGTTATGATATCACACAGTTTCTAAGGATTTGAATCTAGGAACAACTGGGCTGGGTAGATCTGGCCCAGGGTCATTCATTAGGCTGCAGCCAAAGTTTTGGCTGGAGCTACAGTCATCCGAAGGCTAGACCGGAGCTCGAGATCTACTTCCAAGCTCAAGTAACGGTTGGGAAGAGACTTTGGTTTCTCACCACCTGGGATCCTCCATAGGGTGGCTTAAAATATGGCCTCCCCCAGAGTGTATAATCCAACAGAAAGCAAGAGAAATGCCACACTGCCTTTTCTGACCTAGCCTCCAGATCACACACCACCACTCTAATCTATTCATTAGAAGCAAGTCACTAAGTCCAGGCAGCGATCAAGGGGAGGGGAATAATAGGCTGTGAATACCAGGAGAAAAGGATGACTAGAGGCCATCTTGGAGGCTCTGGCCACAACATCTGACTTCTAGTTAGCACTCAATGGCAAGCTACAAAGCATGCTACAAAGCATCCCCACATAGCATTGGACATCTGACTCTCACAACTCCATTAAGGACGCTCAGAAGAGGTATGAGGTACTGTTATTCTCATTTTATATATGAGGAAACTGAGGCTCAGAGAAGCTAGGGAAATCATTCAAGCTAGAGCCCAGGTCTTTGGTCTTCAAATGTAGAGCTACACACCATGACACTGCTGATCAAAGTAATGGATCCAGGAGAAGCACAACTGAAGAGAAAGCTGCCTGATTCAGAGCAGCTGATGCAAGAGTTTTCAAAGCCATAATGTGACTTCTTCTCATATAACTCGAAGACCTAGGGCAGTAATAGAAACCTGGGTGCTCTGTTTTACTTATTACTGTGTTCATAGGGAACCACCCAGTCACAGCCAGCAGTGACACAGAGATGGATCCACATAACTAAGAGTCAAGGGACCATCTTCAGACAGCATGCATGTTGTGGGTGTACATGAGCTGTACCACAGGCTGGCTTTTGTGGAGAAAACCAAGTGAAGATGCCATGGTGTGGCAAATGAATGGAGCAATCCTGGGAATTTTGCTCACCTTACATCTGGCTCACTTAGGGGGTTTCCTATGATCCTTCAGGTACCTACACAGGTGCAAAAGAAGGTGACAGGGGACTCACAGAAACCTTCTTGGGGTGGGGATGGGGGTGAAAGTGACTTCTTTGGAGAGAGTGGTGCTGGGAGGTCTACACTGTCCCATTACATGAGTGAGGAAGGGCTGTCCCCAGAAGGGTGTGGGGCCATGGCGACTCAAGCAACTCAACATCCACTCAAGACGAGTGCACCTGAAAGGAGGCCACACATGTCAGCATCTTCTAGAGGCCCCCGGACAGTGTTAGAGCCCAAAGTTTCAAAATTTAATGAAGTAGCGAAAAGAGAAGTAAGGTGCAGCTTTCCAGTTTCCAGTACAACCCTTTCCAGGGTTACCCAGTTGTCCTGCCCAAGGGATAGGCCGCCACATCCTCCACACGCCGATCCTGTGAGGGCTCCTCATGGGGCCCGCTCAGAGCCCCGTACGTACGTGTCTCCAGCAAAGACACCACACAGAGGACTGGTTCCCATGGGAGCAAAAGCAGCTGACAGCAGTAGAGCAGGGACCATATGGTTGGGGGAGATCACCACACCCTCTTAACAGCAGGTAAAAGGCACATAAATCCTGGACACCAGATGTAGAACTCATTGTAGACATATCGCTTGAGGGTCTTTTTAAAGGGAATCCTGCTCAAAGACAGCCTTTCAGGGCCTGCTTCCCTCAGTAGAAAAAGACGGAGAGGTAGTTATATGGTGCACGTAACAGACCAGGGTGAGGGGACAGGGGACAGTCAGCTGAAGGACAGGCCCCTGCTGAGGACTCTGGAGTTATATTTAGAGGGAGCCAGCAGCAAAGAGCTAGCAGCAACCATCAGCCAGGCCCAGAGCACAGGAGGCCACTTAGAACAGTGCCCATCAAGTGAAAACGTTCCCTGTCCCTTTCTCCTGCCCACAGCCGCTGAGAAGGAAAGGAGGTGAGGGAGGGAGTCAAGGCTGACACCCTGACCCCTGCAGCCCTGCCACGGACCAGCAGGGACAGGGGCGAGGAGTCCACCCTTTGCACGGGGACCAGCGTGCGATGAGCACAGGCAGACTCTGAGATCCTGCGGGTTCGAATCCAGACTACCACAATCAAGTGAGTATCTCAATACAGTGAGTCACAGGAGCTTTTTGCCTTCCGAGCACATGGAAAAGTTATGCTCACACTATACTACAGTGGATTAAATGTGCAGTTGCATTATATCAGGGGTTTCCCTGATGGCTCAGCGATAGATAAACCCGCCTGCCAATGCAGGAGATGCAGGCTTGATCCGTAGGTCGGGAAGATCCCCTGGAGAGGGAAATGACAACCCACTGCGGTATTCTTGCCTGGAGAATTCCATGGACAGAGAAGCCTGGCGGGCTATGATCCATGAGGTCTCAAAGAGTCAGACGTGACTGAGCGACTAAACAGCAACAACAAAGCATCATATCTAACAAAACAATGTATGGACTTTAGTTAAATAATCCTCTATCACTAAAAGATGCTCACCGTCATCTAAGGATGCAGTTGCCACAAACCTTCAATTTGTTAAAAACAAACAAACAAATGCAGTATCTGTGAAGTGCAGCCAAGCAAAGCACAACTAAACAAGACGTGCCTGGGTGTCAGCCAGAACCCTTCCAGTGAATGGATTCGGACTGCATTTGCTTCTCCAAGTGTCATTAGGCCTTTCTTTCTGTTAGCTAAGGGTGGCTGGAAAAGTCACAGGAAAGGACCGGGATATAAGGGACCATGGGAGACAAAAATTAAAATTACCTCTTTTGAGTCCAACAGGTTCAATACGTTAGTTATGCACATAAACCTGATTCTCTCAAAGGCTCCTGCCAGCTCTAAGTGTAAATGAGCAATTATTTCATTAATGCAGACTTCAGCCTCACTTGCTATGAGCCGGGTAGTGGTTAAAGTGCTTCATTCCAATATCAATAAATTTAATCCACATAAAAACTCTGTGAGGTAAGTATTATGAGCATCTCTGTTTTACTTATGAAGAAACTTGAGACACAGAGAGGTTAAGTAACATGTCCAAGCTCACAGAGCTAGCAAGTGGTTGAGCCAGATTTTGAACCAAGTCTGTTCACAGCCAGAGATCAGGAGAGATTTTCTGTCCTAAGTTCCACTCCTGGGTATCCAGCAGAGAGGAATGAAACTGCATCTCCACCCAGAGGTTTCTATCTGAATGTTCACAGCGGTATTGTTCATAACAGCCAGAAAGGGGAAACAATCTAATGGCCATTAACTGGTAGATGGATAAACAAAAGGTGGTCTAGGGACTTCCTGGGTGGTCCCAGTGGTGAAGAATCCACGTTCCAATGCAGGGAATGTAGGTTTGATCCCTGATCAGGGAACTAAGATCCCACATGCTGCAACTACTGAGCCCACACACTTTATAGCCCGAGTGCTGCAGCAAGAGAAGCCTGCATGCCAAGACTAAAGAAAGCCCACTGCAAGAAGAGCCAATGCAGCCACAGATCAAAACAAACCAAACCAAAATTCGGTCTATCCATACGATGGAAGGCTATTCAGCCAGAAAAGGAATGAAATACCAATACATGCTACAGCACAGGTGAACATCTAAAAGATTCTGTGAAGCGTAAGAAGCTGGGTACAAGGGACCACATATTCTATCTTTCTGTTTATAAGAAATCTCCAGAGTGGGAAAATCTACATAAACAAAGACAGAATAGGTCGGTGGTGGGCTGGGGTTGACTGTAAGGTGGCCCCTTTTTGAGGGTGATGGCAATGCTCAAAAATTGCTTTGCAGCAATGGCCGCACAACTTGGAAAATTTACCAGAAACCATCACAATGTGCACTTTTAATGGGTACATTTATGTGAGTTAAACCTCGATAAAACTGTTGCAAAACCAAAAGTGAAGGGGGCTGACCCTGGTCATAATGGCCCTTCCTCCTGTTATAGCTGGTTTACAGCTACAGCAAAAAGCCTTCAGAAGAACACCTGAGGGGAGAATTTCAGGCCTTAAGGTTGTGTGAAACCTCTGTCTCTCCTTCCAGGCTCTGAAAACCTCTGGGCATTTGCGCAGAAATGCCTTGCCACATCCCCCTGTACCCAATCGGACTGTGGCACCAGGCCGTCGAGATTCCTTTACAGAACCGCTCTGTTTTGCAAAGAGTAATTATATGCAGGGGAATTTCCTACCCCAAATGAGACCCCTTCTTTATTATCCCCCAAACACCCCTGCATTATTTTGCAATGCAAAATTCCTGCCTCAAGCCAATTACTTGGGAAAATGTGATATGCTATAATGAATTATACATGTGTTTTCTTTATGAATTTTTTTTCCTCCTTAGGGATGGTAATTATGAGATAAATAGTTGGGGGTTTCAAGTCTTTAAATAATTTCTTGCCCTATCAGAGCCCCTCTTGCTATATATTACCAAGCTAACTGGTGGCTTCCAAAGAAATGGAAAAAAAAACTCATTTTCAATCAGACTAGTAAAAAAAAATATGCCAGTCGCACATGCATACATATATACTCACTGATATATACATGTCAATATACATATATATATATACATATGTTAAGTATAATTATCAGAAAAAATTGAATGAAAATTCAATACACTTCTTGAGAGATTCTGGTGGGGTCTTCAAAAGTTCCCCATTTTGAGGTGCATGTACCTCCCCTGGTGTTACAACTGAGAAGTCACTTCTGATGCATAAAAGTTCTCTTCAGATAGAGAATGAGTCTCCACTGTGGGCGTCCGGTGGCTGATACACAACAACTCTCTTGTTAAAGAAAAGTCTGTCGAAGCTGAGATATTATTCACCCAAACTAAGGCAAAGTCTGTCTACTCTACAGCTTGGTGTTATAGGGCTAGAACACAGTCATCTGCCTTTCATAGCTTATACTGGAGCTTTAATATTGTATAATATTGACAGAGGATGAGATGGTTGGATGGCATCACCAACTCGATGGACATGAGTTTGAGCAAGCTCCGGGAGTTAGTGATGAACAGGGAAGCCTGGTGTGCTGCAGTCCATGGGGTCGCAAAGAGTCAGATACGACTGAGCGACTGAACTGAACTGATAATATTGTAAGTGCTTTCATAATTCCATCAAACAAGAGCTTTGTGATCCTTTCATTACACCTTTGGGGACCATAAACCTTTTCTTATTCAAAATCAGTACTTCTTTCCAAGGATCAAAGTTTCTGTTTTGCTTTTAAGTGGGAATAATAAAAAGCCATAGGCAGCTTTTGAGCATCGTTCTATTCACTGGTCGAGTAAATGGAAAGCTAGCTCACAGGTTTACACCACTCTTTGAATCCAGTTCCTTGCAACACATAATTGATTCTATCACTGACACAGCAAAGAAAACATAAGTGTTCAAATCTGCTAAGAATACCATATTCCCCATAAGAATCAACTGCCCTTGGAAAAATCATCATATCAATACATGAGGTGCCAGAATTCCCTAAACTAACAGGCCAGTTTTATGAAGGACCAGTAAGATGTCCTGGTAAGTTGTCTGAAGGGTACTGTTACTCAGAATCACTCACGATTCTGAATAATGTGCTATTAACTTAAAAGAGATGCTGCCATTTTGTTGGAAAACCTCAAGCAGAGTGCTACACTTATTCAACCTTGGAAGACAAAGAGGAAAGTAAGGCAATCTGGTTGACGCAACGGGCTGAGCTTGTCATCCTGACAGAGCTCAAACCCTCTGAAGCTGGGGACAATACACAGTCCACTTCAATTACCAGTTGCACTCAGGTGCTTGGTGAGTAACTCCCAAAGGACTGCGGCTCCAGCAGCCTGACTCCAGGATGGCCACCCCCTAGCAAGCTTTGTTCTGCTTACCAGCAAAAGTCTCTGTACACGGATTCACTCCTGCAAGACGTTTCGAGGTGCCAAAATCGGAGATCTTCACCACTCCACTATAGGTGTTCACCAGAACGTTATCACCCTTTGGAAAAGGAAGAACATCAAATGCTTAAAGACAGAGTTCAACAAACTCATGTAAAACTGACTTGGGTCTTAACCAAGGGCCATGCATCTCTAGGAAGACTAGATTTTGCTCAATCCACCCCCTCTGACAGTGCCCGCAGCTCCCATGGTCTGAGATGCAAAGCGACACCCCGGAGGCTCAGACAAGCAAGTACCTTGATGTCTCTGTGCACAATCTGGTTTTCGTGCAGGTATTTGAGGCCTTCCAGGATCTGCTTGGTGTAGAATTTGATGGTGGGCTCCTTCATTGGCCCCCACTTTGATCGCAGAAGAGCTGAAAGGCTTCCTGGCAGACACAGCAGAAAGCTCCTTAGGGTGATGAAAATTCAAGTATACAGGTTCAGGGAAATAAAATGTGCTGTTTCTAACCTGATGGAAGCACTTGCACCCACATCACTGTATCTGGCCTAAATGCAGTCTTTCTTCCCTCTTTATGGCCTGTTTCCCAGATGTGCAAGCAGAGAAGGGACTGGATGAGACCCGGCCCATGAGGCTGACCAGAGGTGAAGGGTGGGAAGGAACCCCTGGTGACCCTTGAAACTCAGCCAGGCCACCTTGGGGGATACTGTAGGTCCTGCAGCAGCATCTCACCCTGAAATCAGAGGTGGACAGGAGCAGAGTGAAGGGCCCCTGAGGGAAACTGGGATCGGGATCACAGGAGGCTGGGGTTCTCGGTGCTCAATGTGAGAAGCTCCCAAGGCCAGGTCCCAGGGGCAGGACTGTCTTAATATTACACCCCTATTACACTATGAAACACTGAACCTTGGGGCCAGAAGAAGACCTCCCTTCACCGCCTGCTGACCCTGTGTTTCTGAGCTCACTGCCCAGGCCCTCGGCATCAGCTAGTCTCCCTTACACAGTGGGGTGCTATGCCTCAGTTTCTCCATCTTCAGAAGAGGGGTACACATCTATCTCCAACTCTGTGGTCATCCTCAGATCTTATACCTGGAACACCAATTCAGATTCTCTGCTTAGGCTATGAGCAGCTTGAGGGAAGAAGAGACTGTACTTCATCTTAAATGTAACCCTCAAAATCTAGCCTTTTCATACTGTTCATGGGGTTCTCAAGGCAAGAATACTGAAGTGGTTTGCCATTCCCTTCTCCAGTGGACCACGTTTTGTCAGAATTCTCCACCATGACCCGTCCGTCCTGGGTGGCCCTAAACAACATGGCTCATAGTTTCATTGAGTTAGACAAGGCTGTGGCCCATGTGATCAGATTGGTTAGTTTCCTGTGATTGTGGTTTTCAGTCTGTCTGCCCTTTGATGGAGAAGGGTATGAGGCTTATGGAAGCTTCCTGATGAGAGAGACTGACTGAGGGGAAAATTGGGTCTTGTTCTGATGTTCAAGCTGGATTTAGAAAAGGCAGAGGAACAAGAGATCAAATTGCCATCATCTGCTGGATCATCAAAAAAGCAAGAGAGTTTCAGAAAAACATTTACTTCTGCTTTATTGACTATGCCAAAGCCTTTGACTGTGTGGATCACAACAAACTCTGGAAAATTCTTCAAGAGATGGGAATACCAGATCACCTGATCTGCCTCTTGAGAAATCTGTATGCAGGTCAGGAAGCAACAGTTAGAACTGGACATAGAACAACAGACTGGTTCCAAATTGGGAAAGGAGTAAGTCAAGGCTGTATATTGTCACCCTGCTTATTTAACTTATATGCAGAGTACATCATGAGAAACGCTGGGCTGGATAAAGCACAAGCTGGAATCAAGATTGCCGGGAGAAATATCAATAACCTCAGAATGCAGATCACACCACCCTTATGGCAGAAAGTGAAGAGGAACTAAAGAGCCTCTTGATGAAAGTGAAAGAGGAGAGTGAAGAAGTTGACTTAAAGCTCAACATTCAGAAAACTAAGATGATGGCATCTGGTCCCATCACTTCATGGCAAATAGATGGGGAAACAGTGGAAACTGACAGACTTTATTTTTGGGGGCTCCAAAAATCACTGCAGATGGTGACTGCAGCCATGAAATTAAAAGACGCTTGCTACCTGGAAGAAAAGTTATGACCAACCTAGAAAGCTTATTCAAAAGCAGAGACATTACTTTGCCAACAAAGGTCCATCTAGTCAAAGCTATGGTTTTTCCAATAATCATGTATGGATGTGAGAGTTGAACTATAAAGAAAGCTGAGTGCCAAAGAATTGGTGCTTTTGAACTATAGTGTCAGAGAAGACTCTTGAGAGTCTCTTGGACTGCAAGGAGATCCAACCAGTCCATCCTAAAGGAAATCAGTCCTGAATATTCATTAGAAGGACTGATGCTGAAGCTGAAATTCCAATACTTTGGTCACCTGATGTGAAGAACTGACTCATTTGAAAAGACCCTGATGCTGGGAAAGATTGAAGGCAGGAAGAGAAGGGGATGGCAGAGGATGAGATGGCTGTATGGCATCACCAACTCAATGGACATGAGTTTGAGTAAACTCCGTGAGTTGGTGATAGACAGGGAGGCCTGGCGTGCTGCAGTCTATGGGGTCACAAAGAGTCAGACACGACTGTGTGACTGAACTGAACTGCCTGGCTATTAAGTTAATTAGGCTTTTAATGTAATGGCAGGCTCTTAATGACTATGGGTTGAATGAACGATGGAATACAGATTTCAAGGTTTTTAGATGTGCTTTCAGATTATTATTAATTTTATCATTATTTTCTTAAAATGAGCACTTACTGAGTTCTTGTTCTCTGCCTGGTACCATTTTGAGAGCCTTACAGCCATTACCTCATTTACCCAATCTGACAAGCCACTGAGATAGTGTCATGACTCCCATAATTATTACTACTTCAATTATTATAGTACTTATTAACACTCTAATTTTAAAATTCATTTATTCACAGAAAATTGAGGTCACACAGCTTGCAGATGGAAGGACCAACTCAAACTAGACAGCGGGCTCCAGATGGGTGGGACTCCTACCCCCGCATACTACTGCCAGTTTTCAGGGACTTTGTGGATCAAGCACTGCTGTTCACTTTTACAGTCAACATGTTATTTTGCAATGTCATTAAAAACGCCTCTGTTCCCTCTCCTCCAAAGCATATTTCAACTCCTAGACTGTGAAGGCCTCAAGGCCAGAGACTATGCTTTATTCATCTCTACGTCTCTAGTGCTTGGCCCAGCGGCTGGCATGCAGCAGATCCTCAGTGAATATTTGATGACTGAACTACCAGATCAGGGCTGGACTGTTTATGTGACATTGCAACATCTGCATCTGACTCCTCCGGGAAACAAAAGCCCTCCCACACCTAACACATCTGTCAGTTTTTAATAGCAGGATGGATAACGCTTTTCGTGTTGTATTTTTGTCAGTGATTTTCACGGTGTGAGACCAGAAGACCAGCAAGCACTCACCCCCAGGCACCTGCTCCATAAATATCTTGAGGTAGCCGTCCTCGGACACGGAGCCTAGGTATTGAACAATGTTGCGGTGCTTGAGGTACTTGTGCAGGGCGATCTCCTCGTGCAGAGGCTGGGAGTACCTGGGAGCAAAAACAAAGCCAGTGTCACCTGCCAGCTCCCTGGGGCTTGGGGTCCACATCGTGTCCTGCCAGTACCTGCTCTGCTGCCGGCCATCCCTTCTTTCTGGGAATGTTCTCTCCCCGGGCTCCCAGGAGACTACTCGGCTTCCCGTGTGTTCTAGTCTTACTCTGCAGACTTACTCCAGCAATAGTCACCTAATGGCCCTCCCAGCCTCAGTCTCTGGCCTCTTTGGTCTGTTCTCCTCCAGCTGCCACAATCCTCCTTCCTAAAACACACACTTCATCTTATTACTTCCCTTCACAAAGTCCACATAAAGACCTCAGTGCTGGGGACTTCCCTCATGGTCCAGTGGTTGAGAATCTGCCTTCCCATGCAGGGGACGCAGGTTTGATCCCTGGTCAGGAAACTAGGATCCCGCATGCTGCGGGGCAACTGGGCCCACAGGCTGCAACTGTTGAACCTGTGCTCTCTGGAGCCCACATGCCACATCCATAGCCACAGCGCACTGGACCCCACAGGCCCCGACGAAGATCCGATGCAGCCAGACAAACAAACAAATATTCAACAGAAACCACACTGCTTAACATGGCACACAAGGACCTTCAAACCCAGGTCAGACTACATCTTTATAACTGTCTGCCTCGTCCCAAGAGCCCCCCAGTGCCCTACATCTTACAGTCAAGTCACAGCAGACAATTTGTTCATGCCAGCAGCTTCTCCCAAAAAACAACTGCAACACCCCATCCGTTGTGAAAATAAGAGACAGAATACTGGACGAGGAATTCAAGACACTGGATCCTAGTCTTGTTTCTTCATGTCCTTGGAGAAGTCATTTAACCTTCTTAGCCTTAGAAGGTGGATGAGTTCATCTCAGACCCTGCCTTATAATTCAAATATCATAATGCTCAATCCCATTAAAAATGAATGGATGAACACATGAATAAATAAAATAATAAATGATGAGGGGTCTTGTTGTCATTTAGTTGCTCAGTCATGTCTGACTCTTTATGACCCCTTGGACTGTAGCCCGCCAGGCTCCTCTGTTCATGGATTCTCCAGGCAAGAATATTGGAGTGGGTTGCCATTTCCTCCTCCAGGGGATCTTCCTGACCCAGGGATCGAACCCGAGTCTCCTGCATTGCAGGTGGATTCTTTACCACTGAGCCACCAGGGAAGCCCAGTGAAGGGTTCTACAGCAGCTAGAAATCGCTTCTACTCTATCCTGAATAATTTACTGAGCCCCTGGATATAGGGATGCTTGCACATATCCATCAGCGTTCATCACTGAAGGCAACATTGCAGACATGGTCAGAGCATGTCTGTGGAGCAGGGAGCTACTGTTTCTTATACCATGGTCATTACTGTGTATGTTGCTTCTCTACAAAAACATTTGACAGTCAACACGTTCTTGTTTAGAATTAGGAGGCGTATGAACTTTAAATGGAATAAACGTTTAGTTAACACTCTAAAAAATGTATGAGAAATAAATTGCTAGTACTGGTGGTTAAAAAAAAATACTCTAAAATCTATGAGTGAAGTTAAAAGGCAGGGTACAGAAAAAAGTCTGTATTGCAAAAAACCAAATTTCTTTTTACCACATTTTCTGCAATGATACATCTGAATATATCATAGCCATTTAAAATTGTTACAATGGGAACTAAGGCACTGAGTCACATTTTAAAATACTGGCAAACAAATATCAATGTAAAAATGTTCATTTCTACCTGATGGGTGGGAAAAAAACTACAGTCTTCTTTTAAAATGTGACTCTGCAATCCACATGCCTGTAAATGAAGTTGTTCCATTTTCTTGATCTATTTACAATATGCAGAGCACAAAGCAGATCACCCTTATGAGAAAAAAAAATTATCAATTTTTGATGACAGAAAGCCTTCATCTTTCCTCCCTCCTGTGCACCATCAGTGGGGCACGTGGGACCTGGGGTATGGGGGTGGCAGCTGCAGAAGGCCCGCCCCGACTTGCCTGCTGTCTCTCTCTGGAATTTCTTTGATGGCTATTCGCACTTGATTGCTCAGATCTCTGCCAGCGTACACGACTCCATACGTGCCCTTCCCAAGTACCACTCGCTCACCTTTCTCATCATGGTCGTACTCATACTATAGAAGAAAAAGTAATGAGATAAAAAAGCCCACACATTGTCCTGAAATTTTAAAAAAATTTACAAATAACATTATTTGAGTAGCAGGCAGGTTATATTTCTTAAGTATTTTTCATTAATTAATTACTTTCAAGGAGTAGAGTTTTCAGTTACTCATATATTCATAATATGGTTTAATGAAATGAAATATAAGAAATTTAAAACTATAGCTCATGTGTAACTTGGTGGGCTGACCTGTTGGAGATCTCTCCCCACTTTAATGCTGCAATTTTAAAAATACTTCTAAGCAGCTATATACCAAGAAAAAATTAATTTTTTTAAAAAAGACAAACAAAATAAAAATGCTCCTAAGCATGTTGAGTACCACAAACAGGTGCCTTCCTGCATGATCTCTATCAACTTGTCAGGAAAGCAACCACTTACTATATAGCCCAGAAAAGAACTGAAGGCAAATAAAACTGATTTCATACAAAGTACACATGCTGCCCCACCCCTGCTTTTAGAGGTACAGATCTAGCACTAAACACATACTGCAAAATTCCATCTGTCATTAGTATTGCTCTTTTATTCCCCCAATCTTATCATCAAAAACCTGTGGGACTTCCCTGGTGGTCCAGTGGTTAGGGCTCCATGCTTCTACTGTGGGGGCATGGATTCAATCCTTGGTTGGGGAACCAAGATCCCACATGCCATGTGGTGTGGCCAAAAAACTGCTGCTGCTAAGTCACTTCAGTCATGTCCGACTCTGTGTGACCCCATAGACAGCAGCCCACCAGGCTCTCCTGCCCCTGGGATTCTCCAGGCAAGAACACTGGAGTGGGTTGCCATTTCCTTCTCCATGAAAGTGAAAAGTGAAAGTGAAGTCGCTCAGTCATGTCCCCGACCCTCAGCGACCACATGGACTGCAGCCTACCAGGCTCCTCCGTCCATGGGATTTTCCAGGCAAGAGTACTGGAGTGGGGTGCCATTGCCTTAAAAAATAAAGTAACAAAAAATTGTACAGCTTCATTCCAGTTCGTTCTTCTCAGTGATAAAAACAAATGGAACTCAAGGCTGAGCAATATTTATTTAAAGCAGAAGTAGTCAGGCATTCTTTCTGTTATTTTCTACGCCCCACCATGCCTCCTTACAGAAGTGCACGGGACATGCATACGTGTCCCTTCCCATCCATGTCTAGGGATGTGCATGACAATTACGATTACTAGCGGGTCCCATCACTGTCTGATTTAACCAGACATCAGCCAGACAACCAGACATTCATAACAGGCTTTTATCTCCCACCTTTCTCTGCCCCCACATTTGTTACCTTCAAAGGGCATCACTCAGTTCGTTTTTACAACTAACTTTGATTCTAAGCTAAGAATTTGAGTACCTGACTCAATTATGAAAATGAATCCCTTTGATATTTTCTGAAAGAAACCTCAAAGAACTAATTTCAGCTCACTTGAAAGTATAATTAAAATTCACTAAATTACATGGACCTGAATTAGTGGTAAGTCTGACAAATTGTGCAAGATTTAAACACATGTGTAGTGGTGTTGTATCTGTGAACCATCACTATGCTGTCCAAAAAAAGCTTACTGTGATCCTTTCTGAATATTATTTTCTAAATATTAAGAAATTAACATTAATTTCTGAACATTAATATCATTATATTTAATATATGCAGTAGATATAACTAAAGTCATTTCAGACATAAATGAACAAGTCTGCTACTAGCTGTCCAACTATCGCTCTTGTGGTTTTACAAATATTATTAATTAGCATAAAAAAGCTTTTCTGTCAGGTGTACACCAAAGGGAATTTTAGGCTAGTCCATGTCAGATTTTTCTTACACATTCTGGTTGATGCGGTCCCAAAGTAATGAGGTTTTTCTATAGCGATGCGTTAAATTTAATCTCTGACAGTCATGAATAGTGGTTGCTAGCTTGTTCATAAATGATTACTTAAAAATACACACAAAGAACTTTCACACAAAAAAATGGGACATTTTCTTTAAGTATCAAAAGCACAACAAATAACTTTTTCCATGTTCCAGGTCTTCTGCGACTCACCTCTAAGGTATCCCCATCAGTCTCTCCCTCCAGCTCCACTGTGCTGCCCATTCCATTGGCTATCATCTCTTTGACCAAAGAGCAAAACCTAGAACACCAATCACAAAGATGCTGTTAACTATGATCATTCCTATTCCTTACCTAAAACTTATCCTTATTAAACTGTGATTAAATATAAACTACAAGTTACAGAGCAATCACTCCACCCCTTGAACTGATATGGTACTCTTCTGACATGGCTATCTAATCTAGTTTAAATACCCATATGATATGCATCCCCACCAACTGGGTGGCACATTCATACTTGAATACCCCCAGTGTCAGAGAACTCATTACCTCACAAGGCAACCCATCCTTCAGTGAACTCGATGAGAAATGCTTCACTTATAATATTGAACTAAGACTTCTTTTATGGGGGTCCCATTGACAGACTGCTTAGAATTAGTCTCTTTTGTGCATAACTGCCCATTAGATAGGTATTGGGTTGGCCAAACAATTTGTTCAGGCTTTTCCATAGCATCTTATGGGAAAAAAAACTAGAAGAAACTTTTTGGCCAACCCAACACATAATTCTATCTTGTCCCTGTAAGTCTTTTCTTCTTGTGCCCTCAATGTTTCCCCTAGTACTTGTTAATAAATCATTTCATTAACTGGTAATTCCTCAAAGGTATCCCTGTGTTATATTATTCTTCAAGTCTGGCCCCGAGACCAGTGTTTCAGGGGTAATTTAATCAGTGCTGAGGATACTGCCGGTGGGGGGGGGTGGTGGGCTTGCCAGGTGGCTCAGTGATAAAGAATCTTTCTGCTAAACAGGAGACACGGGTTTGATTCTTGGGTCAGGAAGTCCCCTGGAGAAGGAAATGGCAACCCACTCTAGTATTCTTGCCTAGGAAATCCATGGACAGAGGAATCTGGTAGGCTTTAGTCTGTGGGGTCACAAAAGAATTGTGACACAACTGCGTGACTGAGTACGAAGGATATAGTGGGGCCATCACCTCCCAAGCTGCCAATACTTTAGCCCTTAGTGACAAATAAGGTCTTGCATAAGGGGAGGATGAGAAGGAAATGCATAAGACAACCTCATGGTTCTCTTCATGTAGACTAAGCTTAATATCAACTCTAACCCATAGATCTTCCTCACAAATGCTGGCTGAGCCACATCAGCCATTCCCTAAACTTGTGCAGTTGTTTCTTTGCATACAAATGACTTGCCTCAGAAGGTCTGTATTCAATATTCTCTCTTAGGGTAGCAGGGAAGAATATTGCAGACTTTAAGGGAATTTCTACAAAACATTAAAATGCTCTTCTCTCTAACACATCCCATCTCCACTTCTTCTAAACTTTGAAAGCTGGGAAACGTGATAAGTCAGGCTTCTTAGGAAACATATGGCATGCACTCAACACAATAACATTGAAAAAACAGGGTCAAATGTTGAGAACATGGAACAATTAGAACCCTCATACATAACTGGTGGCAGTATAAACTGATATGACCACTTTGGAAAAGTACTGGCAGTATCTACCAAAGCTGAATATAAACCTCCCCATAATCCAATAACTCCATTCCTAAGTACATACTGTACAGAAATCAATGAATATGTTCACTGAAAGGCACACACAAGGGTGTTCACAGCAGTTTTGATGATAATGGCTCAAAACTGGAAATAATTCAAATGTTTGCTAGAACAGATAAACTGTCACATATATCCACAGTGGAATACTACAAAGTGGAAAAAAAGATGAACTAATACTTACAACATGGCTGAAATCATAGAGAAAGAAGTGAGAAATAAGAGTACCTACTTTATGGTTCTATTTATTCGAAGTTTAAGAACAGGCAAAACTAACTATTGATGATAGAAATCAAAATAATTACCACTGGGAATGGGTTTAATGCCTAGGAAGGGGCATGGAGCACCTGCTGGGGTCCTGATACACTTACCACACTGTATGTACTTCACTTGTACGTACGTGACATCTCAATTAAAAACTAATTTAAACACATGGCAAGAAAAGGCACTGAGGACAGAATGAGAGTCAGAAAGCTAAACTTTGTAGTAAAAGGATGTTCTACATGACATTTGACAGCATTTTCCAACTCTAAGTTGAGAATTGTGACCCAAGCGTTCCCTGGGCTGATTGATATTTTGTCTGATTTCTAAATATGTTGTGATGATGACTATCTGAGACACATTGAATTAAAATGTTCTCAAATTACATGATGCAAGCTCTCAGAGACAAACTATGAATAAAGGAATCTTCCTCAACCTGATAAAGGTTACCTATGAAAAACGTACCAGTAATATCATGCTTAATGGTGAAAGACTAGATGCTTTCCTCCTAAGTTCAGGAACAAGTCAAGGATGTCTTCTCTCACCACTTCTACTCAACATTATACCAGAAAGTCTAGTCAGGACAATTTGGCAAGAAAAAGAAAGAAAGGCATCCAGGCTGGAAAGGAAGAACTCCTATCGCTCTCTGCAGATGACATGATCGTGTATACAGGAAATCCTAAGGAATTCAATAAAAACTATTAGAACTAATAAGTGAGTGCCAATTTGCAGGACACTAAATCAATATAAAAAAATCAAGCGTATTTCTACACACCAGCGAACAATCTGAAAATGAAATTTGAAAAACTCCACTTACAATAGTATCAAAAACAAGAAGATACATACATATATATATATATTTTTTAACAAAAAAGTATAAGACTTATAGATTGAAACAACAAAAATTGTTGAAAGAAAGACAACCTAAACAAATAGAAAGAAATGCTATGGATGGAAGTCTTAATATGGTTAGGATGGCAAAGCCTCTCAAATTGATCTACATATCCATGGTTCAGTTCAGTTCATTTCAGTCGCTCAGTTGTGTCCGACTCTTTGCGACCCCATAAACTGCAGCATGCCAGGCCTCCCTGTCCATCACCAGCTCCCAGAGTTCACTCTAACTCATGTCCATTGAGTCGGTGATGCCATCCAGCCATCTCATCCTCTGTCGTCCCCTTCTCCTCCTGCCCCCAATCCCTCCCAGCATCAGAGTCTTTTCCAATGAGTCAACTCTCTGCATGAGGTGGCCAGAGTATTGGAGTTTCAGCTTTAGCATCATTCCTTCCAAAGAACACCCAGGACTGATCTCCTTTAGAATGGACTGGTTGGATCTCCTTGCAGTCCAAGGGACTCTCAAGAGTCTTCTCCAACACCACAGTTCAAAAGCATCAATTCCTCGGTGCTCAGCTTTCTTCACAGTCCAATTCTCACATCCATACACGACCACTGGAAAAACCATAGCCTTGACTAGACGGACCTTTGTTGGCAAAACAATGTCTCTGCTTTTGAATATGCTATCTAGGTTGGTCATAACTTTCCTTCCAAGGAGTAAGCATCTTTTAATTTCATGGCTGCAATCACCATCTTCAGTGATTTTGGAGCCCCAAAAAATAAAGTCAGCCACTGTTTCCACTGTTTCCCCATCTATTTCCCATGAAGTGATGGGACCAGATGCCATGATCTTCATTCTCTGAATGTTGAACTTAAAGCCAACTTTTTCACTCTACTCCTTCACTTTCATCAAGAGGCTTTTTAGTTCCTCTTCACTTTCTTCCATAAGGGTGGTGTCATCTGCATATCTGACGTTATTGATATTTCTCCCGGCAATCTTGATTCCAGCTTGTGCTTCTTCCAGCCCAGCGTTTCTCATGATGTATTCTGCATATAAGTTAAATAAGCAGGGTGACAATATACAGCCTTGATGTACTCCTTTTCCTATTTGGAACCAGTCTGTTGTTCCATGTCCAGTTCTAACTGTTGCTTCCTGACCTGCATACAGGTTTCTCAAGGATAATACCTGCCAAAACCCCAACGACCTTTCCTGAAAAAATTAACAAGTTGATTCTAAGATTCATACAGACATGGAAGTACTGGCAACAGTTAATATGACTATGAGAAAGAGAACCAAATTGGAGGACTCACATTTTCTGATTTTACAACTTATTACAATACTATAATAATCAAGAAAATGTGAGAGCATCATAAGGATAGACATACAAATCAATGGAACAGAAGTGAAAGTCCAGAAATAAATGTTTACATTTATGGTCAACTAATTTTTTTAAAAAGTGCCAACACCATTCAATGGAAGAAGACACAGTATTGAAATAACCACATATCCACGTGTAGAACATTGAAGTTGTCCCCTCACCTCATACCATATAAAAAGAAACCTCAAAATGGATCAGAGACCTAAATATTAGAGCTAAAATTATAAAACCCTTCGAAGAAAACAAACACCAGAGAAAATCTTGGGTTAGGCAAAGCCCTCTTAGATATGACATCAAAAGCACAAATGACAAAAGAAAAAATAGATTGGACTGCCACAAAATTTAAAACTTTCATGCTGCAAATGACACCATCAGCAGAAAAAGACAACCCACAGAATGGGAGGAAGCACTGACAATTCATACATCTGATAAGGGCCTTGTATTCAGAATGTAAAAGGAACTCTTAAAACTCATTAACAAAAATACCAACCACCCAATTAAAAATGGGCAAAGTTCAGAGAAACTTGTCAAACTTTCGCTAGGTGAGCCAACTTAATGTCACCAGTAATGAGACAAAGATATCGGATGTCTCCCAGTGTGATATAGTGAGTAGGATACGGCATCACATCCATGGTATTCCCACCCCAAATGCAAAACATTAACGTATTCATGGGGGAACAGCAAACTAACCCTAACTGAAGGATCGTATAAGATAAACTGTCTGTATTCTTTGAATGGGACTATGCAGACGTGACAGCTAAATGTTACCATGTGATCCTGGATCAGATCATGAGCCAGAGAAAAAATATTTTTTGTTTTACTATAAAGGACATCAGTGGGACAATATATAAAATTTGGATAAGGTTTGTAAATGACAGTGCCACATCAATCTCTATTTCCTGTTCTGATAACTGTACTGTGATTACATAAGCAAATGTTCTTGTGTTTAGGGAAACATGCAGTCAAGTACTGACAGGTAATCGATCATCATGTCTACAACTTACTCTTTAACAGTTCAGAACAAGTTAGTCATCTGTCTACAGAGAGAACGTAAAACAAATGTGGTCACAAATGGTTAACACTGAGACGTTCTTAGTGAAACACGGAAATTCTTTGTACTATTTTTTGAACCATTCTTATAGGTCTGAATATGTTCCAAAATAAAAAGTTAAAAAATTGTTTTAATTCGGCAAAGAATTTGAGTAGGTAGTTCTCCAAAGAAGATACATAAATGGCTAATAAGACCCTGAAAAGATGCTCAGTATTATCAGTTGTTCAGTTCAGTCACTCAGTTGTGTCCGACTCTTTGCGACCTCATGGACTGCAGCACACCAGGCCTCCCTGTCCATTACCAACTCCTGGAGTTTACTCGAACTCATGTCCATTGAGTCAGTGATGCCATCCAACCATCTCATCCTCTGTCGTCCCCTTCTCCTCCAGCCTTCAATCTTTCCCAGCATCAGGGTCTTTTCCAATGAGTCAGCTCTTTGCCTCAGGTGGCCAAAGTATTGGAGCTTCAGCTTCAACATCAGTCCTTCCAATGAATATTCAGGACTGATCTACTTTAGGATGCACTGGTTGGATCTCCTTGCAGTCCAAGGGACTCTCAAGAGTCTTCTCCAACACCACAGTTCAAAAGCATCAATTCTTTGCCACTCAGCTTTCTTTATAGTCCAACTCTCACATCCATACATGATTACTGGAAAAACCATAGCCTTGACTAGATGGACCTTTGTTGGCAAAGTAATGTCTCTGCTTTTTAATATGTGGAAACAGTGACAGACTTAATTTTTGGGGGCTCCAAAATCACTGCAGATGGTGCTGTAGCCATGAAATTAAAAGACACTTACTCCTTGGAAGAAAAGTTATTAGTCGTTAGGGAAATGCAAAACAAAACCACAATTGGATTCTACCTAGCACTCAGTATGATGGCTACAATAAAAAGGACAGACAATAACAAGTATTGGGAGGATGTGGCGAAATTGGAACCCCCATATGCTGCTGATGGGAATGTCAACTGGGAAAACAGTCTGGCTAGTCTGGCTGTTCCTCAAAGTTAAATACAGAATTACTGTAAGACCCAGTAATTTGACTCCAAGAGAAATTAAAACATTAAGTTCACATGAAAACCTGCATGTGAATATTCATGGCAGCATTATTCGCAATAGCCAAAATGTGAAAATAACCCAAATGCCTTTCAAGTGATGAACAGACAAATCAAATATATCCAGACAATGGAATATTATTCAGCCAAAAAAAGGAATGAAATTCTGAATCATGTTACAACATGGATGATACTTGAAAACTTCATGTCAAAAGGAGGATGCTAGTCACAAGAGCTCATGTATTGTATGATTATATATATATATGTGTGTGTGTGTGTGTCTGTGTGTGTGTATATATATATGAAACATCAAGAATAGGCAAATTCATAAAGACAGAAAGTAGATTCAGTGTCTGTACAGGACTGAGATTGGAGGTTTAAGTTGAGAGAAAATGGGCAGAGACTGTTAATGGATACTAGGTTTCTTCTAGGGGTGATGAAAATATTCTAAAATTAGACTATGGTGATGGCTGCAAAACTGTGAACATACTAAAAAAAAAGACGAAATTGTACAATTTAAAATGAGAAAATTGCATGCTAGGTGAATTACATCTCAATAAAACTGTAAAAATTATTTCCCATAAGGTAAAACTTCAGGGAAGGCAGTATAGCAAATACTTTTCACAACAGAGACCCTTTAAAAGTGACCCACCATTATCAGACTGAAAATATCTGAATCACATTATAACTTACCTACTGCACTGGTTTTCAGTGGAAAAGTAGATTTGAAAGTCATCAGAATTATCATGGACGTAAAGAAAACAACACCGTTCGTCGAACTTGGATATGCTATAAAGTTTCAAAACACAAGAATGCTTATTTATATAGTTTTATATCAATTTAAATTGTTGGAGAAAAATCTAGTAACAGCTTTTCTTCCAGTTTACAAATCTGAAAGTTTCATTACAGTTTTAACAAATCTCCCCCACACCAAAATGACTCCAATTTCTCCATGAAATTTAAATCAGAGGGGCATTTAATCTTGCTTATGTTTGAGTGTGTATTCATTGACAGACTTTATTATGCTTTAAGAACTTACTATATATTCAGTGCTAAGCAAAGCATATGGGAAGCAAGAAGCAGAATAAAATACGGTCTCTATCTTCAAGAGTTTATAAGGTCATAAAAAAGGTACCTGTTAAATAATTTATTATGGTATCAAAGAAATTTCTGGACTTGAAAAATGACACAGCATCTGTGGTCACATAAAGCAAATGGAAATAAACATGGCCACTTAGCTCAAGAAAGGCCTTTAAATGATATCTGGTCCATCCACACCAAAGGCCTGGATCTGACTCTACAGCTTCTCAAACAGGCAAAGTTCACTGTGCCTAGAATCTCCAGTGACAGAAAATTATTATAGTCCATCTCCTGATGTGTTTCATAGCTAGAAAGTTCTTTACCTGCACTGTGCCAAAGATTGTGCAAAAGGCTAGATTCCCTTCTATGGTTAGCCCTTTGAATAAATGAGGCCACTTTATCTTGCTCTTTTTAAGTCATCTCTTCCTAAAGTCATAGCTTCTTTGACCATCCCTTACATGTTATGGATTACATGACAAGAAGTAGACACAATTAATAGTACAGGGTGATTCAAAGTGAATTACAACTAGGTTACACATGAGTAACTTTTGAAAACCAGTCTTTAAAGGAACTACCACAGTTGTTTGGATAGCACTGGGAATGCTCAACACATGCTCTTCATATCACATTGGTTCCAGGGTTTGGTTCACCCCAGGCCCTTTGCACATCCCTGTTGATGGCTGAAATGGCAGAAAAAGGCATCTCTATGAGATGGTACAAACAGAAGGTTCTTGACTGTATGTTAACATACAACTTAGTTTCTGAGTAGTACATTTTTGAGAATGTTCAACACATTTTGAATTATCTTAAATTTTCTGAGCAGTATCATTCAAACACATGACTCTGTTCTTAAATGATTTCCCTCCCTTTAAAAGTGAGATAAATACTACTCCAAAGAACCTGCCTGCCAATGAAGGAGATGCAGGTTTGACCCCTGAGTCAGGAAGATCCCCTGGAAAAGAAAATGGCAACTCACTCCAGTATTCTTGCCCGGGAAACCCCACCAACAGAGGAGCCTGATGGGCTACAGTCCATGGGGTTGCAAAAGAGTGGGACACAACTTGGAGACTAAACAACAACAATGTCTAGGAAAGGATCATGCTACATATAGAGGTAACAGGGATTCATTAAGTGGCCTGTGGTCTCAGAATCAGAGAAACTATGAAGGTACTGAAACCCAGAGAGGTTAAGTGATTTTCTCAAGGTCAAACAGCAAAAGAGGGATTAGAACCCACATCTACTCCAGAGTTGCTCCCACCCTGCGTGTTGGCAGGGTCAGACTCAGAGTGCAGCAACACAGTTCAGACCCAAATGGTCACCACTCCTGAACCAAATAGCAAGTGGCAGACCTCTCCTGGGAATACATCGCCCTACCCACCTGCTAATAGCAATGCCCTTGGCTCCATTACTCTCCCCAGGAAAGCCAAGTTACCATGTAACTCCCAGCTGCAGTTCTGGGGGTCTCTGAGCACTTTAACATCATTGGTTTAAAGAAGAAACACTTTCTCTCTCTACACGCATAACTTCATTTTTAAAATAAGTTTGAGACACCAGAGTTTTGATACAAAAGCAGCTGCTCTGCTATAACAAGCCAAGAAGCCATTACTAGCAACACATTATAAACAAGTTTGGGCAGGGCCACACATGAGAAAAGTCTGTTTTGGATTCTGTTGAAAATGAGAACATCACATATTATAACTAAACAGAAACATTAAGGTGATAAAATCATTATTTGTATTAAAACAATAATTACATTTCTCTTATGCTCTTACCTTATTCCTCTAATGGAAGAGGCTGTAAAATTCCATTCATGAATTTGTTTCTGCAAGATTCAAGGACAAAAGTCAGTATTTTGATCTTTTCCATGTAAAGAATCATTTTTGGTCTCATTGTATGGTGAATTACTTCTGCTATTTTTTACTTTCAGTGGAATTTAGCACTTAAAGCAAAGTAGTTTGCATACCTTGGAACACCAGAAACATTTTCTATATTGTAAAAAATTCATTTGTATCTCTAATCCAGTTCAGAACTAACAATCTAAATTTGAAACAGAAACAATAGGCACACGGTACATACACAGTGAGTGGCCTTTCATTTTCTGTCAACACACCAGGAAAACTCTAAGAGAAGTTTGGGAACAGCCCACCCAAGTTGAATGACTGACAAAGATGTTTGGAGAGGCAAGAATGTGGCAGACACCAGACAGTATTCATCAATCTCTCTTCCCCACCCTCCACCCCGTACCTGGCTAGACTACATTTCCCAGCTTCCTATGTGGCTAGGCGTGGTCATATGATGGAATTCTGACCAATGGGATGTGAACAAGAGTGTGCCACCTGTGGGCCTGGCCCATAAAACCTCCACAGTAATCCTCTCCTCTCCATTCTCTTTCCCCATCCACTACCAGATGCAATGGGAGCCCTGCCAACCCAGACATGACACAAGGCATAGATAAACTTTTATCATCATAAATAAACTGCTATTTGGGGGTCTAGTTTCCATTTGGGGGATATTTGGTAGTATCTAACCTGCCATGATTAATACAAAGACTAACTGGGATTTCAATCTGTACAAGAAGCACTTAAGAAATAAATACACAATTCTGTCCTCTTCCTCCACCAACATCCCTTGCCCTTAAACTTTAAACAAAGTTGAGCCTCAGAAACAATGTCTGAATTCTCAGATTTAGAAGAGTCACAGGTTACCACAGCAATATAACAGAGAGCCATTTTAACTAAGAAAATATATTTGGTTAGCCTGAGGAATGCCATACAGCAGTGGTCCCCAACCTTTTTGGCACCAGGGACCCATTTCATGGAAGACATTTTTTTTCCCCACGACTGGGGTGGGAGGGATGGTTTGGGGATGATTCAAGCTCATTACATTGATTGTGCACTTTATTTCTATTATTATTACATCAGCTCCACCTCAGATCATCAGGCATTAGATCCCAGAGGTTGGGGACCTCTGGCTTAAATGACCAGCAAAGCCTCGCAGAGAAGTGAGAGGCAAACGAATGAGCATATGGCCCAGGAGAGCCAGCCACGAGCAGTCAGGGGACAAGTTCCCTGCTGTCCTATTGGGGACCAGCACAGAGGGGAGCGAGACTGGAGGGGAGTGAGAGAGGAGGCTGGGGAGATCACGCAGGCCTTTGGAAGTCATCATTAGGACTTGAGCCACCACTCTGTGTGAGAATCACTGAGAGATGTGAACGTGGATGAAAACACGAAAGCCAATCACAGAGCTATCTGTATAGAAAGTCTGCACATTATTTCAAAGAAGAGGTGTGTTCTGAGTCACTGAAAGAGAGTAGTGGTGGAGAATAGGAGTCTGCTCTGGATTCAGGTACAGAAATAGGAACCCTGGCAGATTCGGGAGAACCTTGTCTGACCCACATACACTGGCAAGAGGCTGCATGTATATAGAAAGCTCAGCCACGCAAGTTTTCAAAGTACTCCCAGATGGGAGGTTTACTCTGAGTAGCTTTAGGGAACTTCTCAATATGGGAGGAAGATTTACTGGTTAAGAAATAAAACACAGAGACCTCACATCTTTCCCTTTTTATCAAGAGGCATTGGAGGGGGTTCCTGCTTTGTAGGTCTATGGATATAAAAATAAAGAAGTCAAGCACAGGCTTGCCAGCAGTTGGGTAGACACTTTGGGAAGTGGATAAATGAGACAGGATGTACTTTGTACATGATACAGACATTTGGGTAGCCAATAGACATTGAGTGCAAGAAGGGAAAGGGTGCTTAGACACACCTTTGCAGAAGTTAGAACTTGGGTAATTGGAAGAATGAATTCCAGGAAGAGGTAAAGATAACAGAAGAGCACATGTGAACCCCTACAGGGCCAGCTTTGGCCCGTGCAATGATGGATGTCTGGTTGGGCTGAGGGTCGGGGAGGGGGAGGAGGAGCAAGGCGGGGCAGGGTTATGTAGGCGCTTGACACTTGGGAAAAGAGTTTGAATTTGGGGGACTTCCATAGCCGTCCAGCAGTTAAGACTTCACCTTCCAATGCAGGGGAGTGTGGGTTTGATTCCTGATCAGGGAGTTAAGATCCCACAGGGCTCAGGGCCAAAAAAACAAAACATAAAACAGAAGCGATACTGTAACAAACTCAATGAAGACTTTAAAAATAGTCCACGTTTAAAAAAAAAAAAAAAAAAACTTAAAAAAAAGTTTGAGCTTTATCTGGAAAGTCACAGGATCCAGTAGTGATCTGGGAATATCAACAAGGTCACTACGAGGGTTTTTTAAATTATGACTAAACTCTTAAGCTGAAATACAACATACATTCAGAAAAGGGTACAGTGATCATCTCAACAAATTTCTGCAAAATGAATACCCACTGTAACCAGAATCTACACCAAGAGAGAACCTCAGCAGCAGCCCAGAAGCCCCCCTCACACCCCTGTTCCCAGTCACTCCTGTCGACCCAAAAGCAACGGCTACTCTGGGTGCGTGGCTCCTGACCCAGGGTCCAGGTGGGTCAGTCAGGATAGCTGAGACTGTCTTCCTGCTCGGCAGCATCTTAGCCCTTCCTGAGAGGGGATGTTTCACCAAACGATGATGAGGAAGTAGACTCACAATTTTAGCTTTCCGTGGTGTCTGAAGCCCCCAATAAGCATGCACTGGAGGCAGAACCAGGGTGGGCTCTGGAGAAATGGGCCGGGAAGTCAGAGAGGGGGTGCCTTCAGGATCCCCTAGGAGCTGACTCAGCCTCTGCCCTCCTACCCCCAGAGGGGAGGGGAGCTTTTTGTGTTAAAAGCATAGGCTTTGTTGCTGTTTTTAAAAGCATTGACTTTTTGTGTAAGATGTTCCAGTCACTAATATAAGTATAAATGGCACCCCCAAAGAGCTTTCCAAAACAAGCAGCCCTACCCATATGGACAGTGATGGGGCCACAATGCATCTGTCAGGGCCCAAGAGGAGTCGAAGGAGAAACACTGCATTCGTTCTAGCTCTGTGCAGCCCCCCTGCATTACTGTGCTGGGAACAGCTCACGCCAGCTTGGGAGGCTAATCCTGCACATCTCCTCCTAACCCTGTGTGTGGTGACTCGACCATGGTTGCTGGAAACTGGCCAGGATGGGAGTATTTGCACCACAGAGCTCAGTAAACATGACAAATCGCCCTCTGCTCCCACATCCCCTGGAGAGCTGGTGGTTAAACATTCACCAGTCTAAGTTTCTGAATCCTTGGCCGATGAACCAGAGCTTCATCTCATGGTACAGTGGTGCTGTCTGCAGGTGAACGTGTGCCTCTGTGCAATCGCTTCCCACCACCCATAGCCCACCGGGAAAAACTGCAACTCCATATAGAGAAGTTTCCTTTCACTCTGGGCTAATCTGCTTGCTTTTACAATCTGCAGAATTTCAAAAATGTAAATGAAAGCAAAAGCAAAGCCTTCCTCTCAAAGAAAAAAGGCAATTTATATTTCTCTCAGACATTTGCTCTGACAACTACCAAGCGCTGTGCAAAACATTTCATCAGTCAAGGAAAACTAGCATTTGCTGCTTATATAGTTCTTTCCATTTCTTATTACAGACTATGCACAAACAAAGCAAAACATTTACAACTAGTGAGATGTTATATGTACTGATGGAAAGTTCCATGAAAGACCTGCAACCATTATAGAATTCCACGAGAATAAAACCTTTTTGCTCTAAAAGTATGCTGCTGCTGCTGCTAAGTCACTTAAGTATGAAGACTCGCTTTAATAGGATCAGCTTTTTTTGTAACTATTAATACTTGCCAAAATAATGAGGTGTCCACACCCTGTTGGAATGGCCATCATCAAAAAGTTTACAAACAACAAATGCTGGAGAGGGTGTGGAGAAAAGGGAACCTTGCCCTTGCTACAGTGTTGGTGGGAATGTAACTTGGTACAGCCACTACAGAGAACAGTATGGAGGTTCCTAAAAAAACTAAAACTAAAGCTACCATATGATCCAGCAGTCCCACTCCTGGGCATATATCTGGAAAACACAATTTAAAAAGATACATGCAGACTTCCCAGGTGGTCCAGTGGTTAAGCATCTGCCTGCCAATGTAGGGGACATGGACTCGATCCATGAAACAGGGGGATTCTGCATGCCCCGGGGTAACTGGGCCACACCACAACTACTGAGCCCATGCTCCAGAGCCTGCAAGCCGCCACTGCGGAAGCCCACATGCCCTAGAGCCCGTGTTCCACAAGAGAAGCCACTGCAATGAGAAGCCCGCAGACCACAACTACAGAGTAGCCCCTGCTTGCTGCAACTAGAGAAAGCCCATCTGCAGCAATGAAGACCCAGTACAGCCAAAATAAATAAATTTTTTTAATTAAAAAAAAAGACACATGCACCTCAATGTTCACTGCAGCACTGTTTATCATATCTAGGACATGGAAGCCACCTAAATATTCATCAACAGAGGAATGGACAAAGAAGATGCAGTACACATATACAATGGAATACGACTCAGCCATTAAAAAGAATGCAACAATGCCATTTGCAGCAATATGGACCTAGAGATTGTAATACTGAGTGAAGTAAGTCAGACAGAGAAAGACAAATATATATCACTCATATGTGGACTATAAAAACAGGCTATAAATGAACTTATCTACCAAACAGAAATAGAGTTACATATGTAGAAAATAAACTTATGGTTATTGAGGGATAAGGGGGGAGGAGAGATAAATTGGAAGACTGGATTGACACATATACACTACTATATATAAAACAGATAACTAATAAGGCCCTACTGAACAGCATGTGACCCACTCCAGTGTTCTTGCCTGGAGAATCCCAAGGATGGGGGAGCCTGTTGGGCTGCCGTCTATGGGGTCGCACAGAGTCGGACACGACTGAAGTGACTTAGCAGCAGCAGCAGCAGAATAGCATGTGGAACTCTACTCAATACTCTGTGATGGCCTATATGGGAAAAGAATCTAAAAAAGCGTGGACATATCTATATGTACAACAGATTCACTGTGCTGTACACCTGCAACTAACACAACATTGTAAATCAACTATATTCCAATAAAATATTAATCTAAAAATATGAGGTGTTTTGCTACCTCTATCAACAGAATAGTGAGATTACAGATCAGAATTTTTAAAATTCTCCTGTATCACAGTGGCATCAACGACACAAAGAATATAAGCAAGGTTGGTATCTAGTACAAGAATCCCAACATCGAGGAGATGGGGCTTCCTGGCAGTTGAACCTGGAGAGGAGGGAACATGAATAGGGCTTTGGGGGTGTTTTTATTTGTGTGTGTGTGTGTGTGTGTGTGTGGTAAGACCACACAACATGGTATTTACAAATTTGGAAGTGTACAACCCCATACTGTTAATTATAGCCACTGTGTTGTATGGCAGCTCTCTGTGACTTATTTATCTAGCATAACTAAAACTTAATACCCACTGAACAATGGAAAGTTGTTGTATCACGACTATTTCTGATAAAGAGTTTGTAGTATGATTTTGAAACTCTTATTTTCTGATGTTCTATTTTATTTTTTGAAGATACAGCTTTTATTAAACTATTAAGACATAATTGCTTACACTCTTATTTCCAGCGGGGGAAAAATCCTTCTTTGTCAACTTGAAGACAGAACTCTCCCCCTACTCTATGGAAACAAAGACAGAAAACAGATCTATCTAATGAGCTTATCAAAGGTGCTACTTATTACTACAAAATATTTTATTAAAGAAAAACTGTGATGAAGTACTTTGGACACATAGAGATGAAAATATACCTCATGAAACAAAACATGAGGCCTGGCCCAGCATTTGTGTAATATCTTTAAGGGGCAATGAAAATGTTTTCTCTCCTGCATTGCTGGTGTTGAGTATGAACTGGAATGGTACAAGTTGGACAGTAGTTATTGAATTTTAAACATATGTAGTCTTGAATCCAGCAGGTCCAATTCTTCGACTCTTTGCTCCTGAAAAATCTACATGTGCATGGTAGGATGTAACTGCCAGGATGTGCACCAGTGTATTTACAATAGGCTAGAATGCAAAATTGAAACCTAAGTGTGCATTAGCAGCAAAGTGGTAAAATAAACTATGGCTCATGAATACCCAGAAATGCACCACTGTGACATGGGAATATAGGGGATTTTACATTTAAAAAAATCAGGTGGATCACTGTGTGCCATATGAAAACTTTCCATGGTGTACGCATCACTTAAAAAGGGTAAGCTGCAAAGTAACAA
This sequence comes from Bubalus bubalis, assembly GCF_019923935.1. NCBI lineage: Eukaryota > Metazoa > Chordata > Mammalia > Artiodactyla > Bovidae > Bubalus > Bubalus bubalis. Next base: position 18,210,323 of record NC_059181.1, read on the forward strand.
ATCTCACCATGTGATCTCACTTTAATGAAAATGCTTCTCACGCTGTCTATATGTATATTATGTATATAACGGATATATGTACACACAGTATACATATATAACTGAGCTTAGAGAAAAGCATACATGGACATCCATCAAATCATCACTGGTTGGAATACAGACCAGGTTTGGGGGATCTGAAGGGATTTTTACTTTATTCCTTATCCACGTCCTCGTGTTCTAACTTCTTTATCAACAAGCTTGCATTCATTCATATATATACACACATATACACATATAGGTACCATATAATACAAATAATTACACACACACACACACACATATATATACACCTTGCTTCCATATATATATATATATATATATATATACACACACACACACACACACACACACACACACACCCCTTGCTTCCTTTTTCCAACTGTGATTACACTCTCTGATATACTTCTGTCACTCAGAAGTTAAGCACAGGTGCCTGTTCTTTCAAGTACTACAATATAGTTAACTCTCCTACATGAAAACTGAATTTTTAACTAAATGATACAGAATAAACAGAGAGCTGTTTATGATTGTTCTCTTACCATTTCCGTGGGTGAGACATGCCACAGAGAAACGGTCCTCTCCTCAGCTTCACTGTTTATGGAGACATATGAAGGCTGGTAGACTTTGGTTGGTTCTATCACCAGCACCTAAAAGAACAGAACAGATTCTTGTGATGCACGGGAACATGTCACAGAGCTCACCCTGCCCAGTGAGCAAGTGGGGAGCTCTGGACGGACTCCACAGACCCTCTCTGAGCACCTACTGGTGGATATGCAATAAGGGAACATATAGAAAATAAGGAAGAATAATGGTGGGGTGGGGGACACACTTGTTTATTAGATAATATTGTTTATTATGGCCAAGAACAGCTTGCCCAAGGAGGTAACAGAGAAGAACAAGGAAGGCTACAGTTTCTGAGAGAAATGAGGAAGTAAACTGGAGGATCCACAGGTAGGTACCCAAATCTGCAAAAAATGCAAGAGGATGCAGGATGAAGTGACAGTCCATGAGTTACATTTTATTGTGCTGAGGGAGAGGAGAAGAGGAGCAGTAAAACTTCAAAATTTTACTATTAGTGCTGCATCGTTGTGGAATTGAGTTTCTCCCCCGCAACACTATGGACATTTGGGGCTGGGTAATTGTGTGTTGGGGGCAGGAAGCTGTGTCATCTTTGTGGGAGGTTTAGTGGCATCCTTGGCCTCCACCCCACTAGCTGCCAGTAGCAAAACCTTCCCCACAGCCATGACAACCAAACTGTCTCCAGACATTGCCAAATGCCCTCTGGGGATGAAAATCACTCCTAGTTGAGAACCACTATTTTAAAGGATATAGCCAACCTTTTCTAGTGAGTTGATCTCTCACTGGCTGACTTTGCATAAGACTGATGAATCTCTTAACATTTTCAATTATTCTAAAGTTTTCTTCCTTTCAGAGTATTCAATAATTTGACAGTACCAATCCCACTTTCTTTTTTATTTTATCTTCAAGATTTAGCATTTCTTACTGGAAATCTGAGTCCATTAGTAACTTCATTTGTTGCCTCAAAAATTATATCTAGCCAGAAGTTCAGCCGTTCTTGCCTGGGTGAATGTTCAATAATGGGTTTCTTGAAACGCTGAATTAACAACAAGTTCTGAACTAATGACCGCAGGTACCTGGAAAGACCACAAGTACCAATAAATTAGATTTCCAAGGAAACAGTATTCAATCCTCCTCCCTTTAAAAGAAGTTTCACCGAAGCTTTATTTCTTAAATTCATATTGCATAGCGGGTACTTCTTAATCATTTGGCAGCCACATACTTAATTACAAGAAACCCAAATGGAGCAAAATAAGCTTGTCCAACAAAATCATAGAACATGCCTTTTTACTAACATTGGGCTAGACCTCAATTTTGGTACATCTTGTTCAAAGCACAAAGACTGGCAAACATTTGCTATCTTAATTAACAAGAGCAAGTGGTTTGAAGTTCAAAGGAACTGCAAAATGACAAAATTTCAAACTCAGTGTCTTTTTCTTTTCTAACAAGACAATTATAGATTTATATATAGTTGTAAGAAACAATACAGGGAGATCCCATGTATCCTTGGCCTGGTTTATACCAATCGCAACATCATGCAAAATTCTAGAACAGTATCACAATCAGGATATTGACATCGACACAGTCAAGACAGAAGAAATTTCCATCTGAAAGGATCCCTCATGTTTCTCTTCTATAGCCAGGCCAGTTTCCTTCCTACCCTATTTCCTCTTTGACCTCTGGCCATCACTAATATTAAATTCAAGGTCTCTTTAAAAAAAAATCAAATCTGACCTGGTGGATCTTTAATTTATGAGGTCTTCAGTCTCACCACATCTTTACTATCTTTAGGCAAACTGAACTTTTTAAACATAACTGCCAGGCAGCGGTGCTCTCCTCTCTGGTAGGAAATAGGGTTGAGGTGAGGTGGTTACACTGATAGTATCAGAGCATTATTTTGCCCTTTGAGGATAAAGTCTGGAGCTATCCTGGGAAGGTACGGTGTTGTAAAGGATTAATTTGGCAGGCCTGGGTTTCCAAACTACATATTCCAGAGAAAGGTCTGGCCTTTGACTGGCTTCTGAAGCATCAGTTCTAAGCCCTTGGGATGTCCTGCCTGATAAGAGTCTTTGTCCACCTTAGGCCTTGTGCCAGGTCAGCTAGTCTACACTAATATTATGATTCACGGTGGAGGCCTTAGGCCATGTTGTATCAGTGTGATCTCTGGAGAGGCTGGGGACTCAGGTCAGCTACCTGCATGCTTCATGCCTACATAACTGATCCTCAGTAAAAACCCTGGGACTTCCCTGGTGGCTCAGTGGTAAAGAATTTGCATGCTTGCCAATGCAGATTCTTTACACAGGATCAAAACTGAGACACAGGTTTGATTCCTGGTGTGGGAAGCCCACATGCCAAGGAGCAACTAAGCCCGTGCTTCACAACTACTGAGCCTGTGTGCAACAGCCCAGGAACCACAACTACTGAAGTCCGTGAGCCTAGAGCCTGAGCTCCACAACAGAACCCTGTGCACTGCAACTAGAGAGTAGCCCTCACTCACCGCAGCTAGGGAAGAATTTGCACAGCAGTGAAGATCCAGCACAGTCAAAAATAAATGTACACCCGTGGCAGATTCATGCCAATGTATGGCAAACCCAATACAATATTTGTAAAGTAATTAGCCTCCAATTAAAATGCATTTATATTAAAAAATAAAAATAAATAGCATGTAATAAACAGTGACTGGAAAATGGAGTAGCATTCAATACATTTAAAAAATAAAATTAATATTCAAATACAGTTAATTTCAAATAATTAATATTCAAAATAAAGTAATATTAAAATAAATAAAATTATTAAAAAAATTTTTTTAAATTATTTTTTAAAACAATTAATAAAAACCCTGGACAACAAGGCTTAGTGAGCTTCCCTGGTCGACAATACTTTGTACACGTTGTCATACATCACTGCTGGGAGAGTTAAGCACTGTCCACATGACTCCACTGGGCTTTCCTGGTGGCTCAGCAGTGAAGAATCTACCTGCCAATGCAGGAGATGTGGGTTCAACTCCTGGGTCAGGAAGTTCCCCTGGAGAAGGAAATGACAACCCACTCCAGTATTCTTGCCTGGGAAATCCCATGGACAGAGAAGCCTGGGGGCTACAGTCCCTGGGGTAGCAAAGAGTCAGAGGCGACTTAGCAACTAAGTAACAACAGCTACATACAACTCCACTGGAAGAGGACAACTGGAAGCCTGCTCCTGGTCTCCCCTGAGCTCTGCCCTAAGTGCCTCTTGTCTTTGCTGCTTCTAATCCGTATCCCTGCAATAAACCACTGCCACAGGTATAACAGCTTTTCTGAATTCTATGAATTCTTTGAGCAAATCATGAACCTCAGGGTGGTCTTGAACACACAATAGGTATGAACACTGTAAGTCAGTCCAGGTTCTGATGTAATGGGAATGTATTCAAGCCTCAGAGCTCATCTCCAGAGAGTCAGCTCTGTCTGCCTCAGATGCAGCAATACACCGTAACATTAGAGTGCTTCAAATATAGCGGCCACTCCAGGAGACCTGCAAGCTCAGCCTACCTCTGTGTTCTCTCAGCCTCAGAAAACTTGCAAGTTCATAGGGTTTCAGGATCAAATTTAAGTCCTCTAGATGAGGAGGAAACACAGTCAACCCTAGGTATGGCCACTGAAATTCCTATCCCCTAGAGTCCAGATTGGCCCACTGAGAGGAGACACAGAAGGGGACAGACAAACATGGACCATTAGAAGCAAAAATGTTTTAATTATGTAAGTGATCCAAATGCATTTTAGACAAATCAGAGGATAGATTTAAAAAGCAGATTCAAAACTTCTTCATCGGCTACCTCCCTGAGACAACCACTATCAATATTTTTGGGAAAATTCATGACTCATCATTTATTCATTATACAAATATCTGCTGAGCTCTATTGATTTTATGAGACTATAGCAATCAATGGCAGAACCACGTTTCTAGCGGAGCTCACTGTCTATTGGGAAATCAACTATTGCCCAACTCTCCCAGACCCTCCTCCAAGTCACATGAAACAGAGGTTTTTAATGAAAATGAGTCCATATACAACAGTAGTTCTCAAAGTGTGGCCCCCAGGCCAGCAGCGTCAGCTTGTAATTTCTAAATGCAAATTCTCAGGCCCTACCCTATACCCTCTGAACCAGAAATCCTAAGGGTTAGGCCTGGCAATCTGTTTTAATCAACACAGGTGATTCTAATAATGTCACTGATAGAAAAAAATACATGCTGCATCTGGCTTTTCTTATTCAGTGATAAACCATGAACACATTTCCATGTCTCCAAGTATTCTTTCTTGCACATTTTAATTGCTACATAATGAGCTAACTAGAGGCACTGCTGGGCCTCCATTTTCCTGACCATATCTATGATGGGTGTTTTAGTTCGCTTCCATTTGTGATGAAAATAATTTACCTGGTGTACTTTGAGCTTTACTATCTGCTTTCTCACAAATGCACAATATGGACTGGTACCCAAGAATGTTATGCTCTTGAGAACCTACATGATCTGAAAAAACTAACGGGACTGAGATTTTGTCTTGGAGACATAGCATGTAAGGATATATTCTATGCGGGGGGTCTGTCTGTTTTTCCCTCCCTTCACATAAAACCAAGTGAGCCTTTCTGCCTTAACTTTGCTTTAATGAAGAAGTCAGAAGGAAAAACACAGCAGTTGTTATTGTTTTTTGCATTCACACCTTTTCCTCCTGGGTTAACTTTTCAGAACAAGACTGGAAAAAAGAAAAAAAAAAAGAACAAGACTGGATATTGACATGGGTGATAAAAATGCATAGGCATGACTCACCAGACGGGAGGTTTCAGTCTGAACAACCTCTCTGCTGCCTGGACAGCCTTCCCCACATCACTGGCCAACATGCTGACACTGAAGAACTGACCTACATCCCAGTAGCTGTTCATTTTCTCCAAGCTGCCTTTTCTTCCCAACAAACTGTTCAGCCGGACACCTGAATAATTTGAATTTTAGATAAAGTTAAGACAAATCTTCCTAGTTTCTATCATATCATGTAAGCCTTTAGATAGAGGAGAAACTGGGCATTGTATTTGGGCTGCAGCCTCATGTGTGCTATCAGAGAGTAACTGTTCCTTTTGCGATATAATGCTGGTTGTTTTTGTATTTGGGCTGCAGCCTCATGTGTGCTATCAGAGAGTAACTGTTCCTTTTGCGATATAATGCTGGTTGTTTTTGTTGTTGTTTAGTCGCTAAGTTCTGTTTGACTCTTGCGACTCCACGGACTGTAGCCCGCCAGGTTCCTCTGTCCATGGAATTTCCAAGGCAAGAATATTGGAGTGGGTTGTCATTTCCTTCTCCAGGGGATCTTCCCAACCCAGAGGTCAAACTCACGTCTCCTCCATTGGCAGGCAGATTCTTTACCACTGAGCCACCAGGGAAGTCCCCTAATGCTGGTTATTTGAGCATAATTTTGAATGCTGGACTTGTGTTGTCAAAGCATATCAACACGTGTGGTCATGAACAGCTTTACCTATTTTCCTCAGTTCCATGGAAGTTTCAAATTGTTGTCCAGCAACTATCAGCAATACCGCAAGGTTGATTCCTGAATAGAGAGATGGCTGGAGCGCAAACCCTTTGCGATACCTGTAATTATAGAAGCACCAAAACTCCCTTTATATCAGCTTATTATAATAGAAGAAAAAAAGTGTAAATAATAGCACATATCAACCTTCTCATGAAAATTTTTACTATTCTAATTTGTTTTCCAACTCTTTGCCCCTCCCTGCCCATCTTTACAGATAGCTACATGCACCAATCAGATAGCTTCTTAAAAATGTCATAATAGCAACACAATAGCACTGCTGCTGCTGCTGCTAAGTCACTTCAGTCGTGTCCGACTCTGTGCGACCCCATAGACGGCAGCTCACCGGGCTCCCCCGTCCCTGGGATTCTCCAGGCAAGAACACTGGAGTGGGCTGCTATTAACTTCTCCAACGCATGAAAGTGAAAAGTGACACTGAAGTCGCTCAGTCGTGTCCGACTCTTTGCCACCCCACGGACTTCAGCCTACCAGGCTCCTCCGTCCATGGGACTTTCCAAGCAAGAGTACTGGAGTGGAGTGCCATTGCCTAGGGAGTTTTAAAATCTTTCCTCATCAGATTTATAGCTTTTAGAGAAAATCTGTGGTCATTGTATAAAATAAGAAAGTACATTAAAGTGTACAAAAGAAATTTAAAATCTATTATAATTTTACCCCTTAAAGTGAGCCACAATGTCAACATACCATTTTTAAAGTTATAGTCCATTTGCACACTGAGCATTTTTTATTTCACGGAAATCTCAACAGGTATAGGCCCTTTCTCTGTAGGCCGTCTGTTTGTTTGTATCACAAGATGGAATTATTTTTTCATGTAAGAAGCAGTTCTGCCAAAATGTTGGATCCCAAAGAGCAGTGGCATAAAGTGAGAGAAGGGGCAGTGATGGTTTACATTAGGATAAAGAACAAGACCCTAAACGGTGAGTGTCATTTTTACACTGAAAGGTTTACCATGCCATTTAAAATTTTCTTATTTATCCTTTGTCTACACATAAAAAAATGTATTTCTCTTCCATGATCAAGTATGAATATCAAGATCAGGGAAAAAAGAATCTGACCAATGAAGTAATGACACAAAAAATGCCTTTTTGTAAACCAGGAGTGATTTTATCACTCATGTGACAACAGGAGGATTAAACACCAACAAAACATTCATTGTGAAAGGGAGAACCTATCAGTTAAATCTGATCATGTCATGAAATGAGTTAAAATCTGATTCTGTGAACTTTGTGGCATGATACAAGTACCCTCAAGTGGAGCCGAGGACATCAAGAAAGTTCTTCCAACCCCAGTCAACAAAATTCCAATAAAATTGAACCTTCTCTCCCTCCCACTCCTGGTATGTTTTGGGGATTTTAAATTCCATATCCTACTATATGTGAATTTTTTTTCCATTTTCTTTTATTATAGAAAGCTATCTGGGAAGAGGGCAGAGGGGGTGATTTCTCTATGTTTCTTATCCACAAATCAAACAGGCCCAGCTTGGGGACATACAAGTCTCTAATCTGGAGTCAGGACTGCAGTCCCAGGCTTGTGTCTGCCCAGCCCCATGACCTTGGACTGGCCCCCTGCCTCCCTGGGCCTCACGTTCCACATCTCTGAGAGAGAGATGATCCCCATGGCCTCACCAGAGCCAGCATGCCTTGACCAGAAGATCAAGCTTCACATGCTCCTGTACCCACAGCACTACCTTCCGAACTGTATGGAGAGGGCTCTGATGACTTCCTTGAAGGAGCCACAGGCCATCATTTCCTGACCTGGGGGTTGAATTCCTGGCCACGGTGGTGGGACCACAGCTTCCTATTTTGCCCCTGCCAATTATTTTCCTCCGTTTCCCTTCCCTTCAACACCCCGAATGATTCCTCTTGACCATGCAGTGCACTGGGTGCTACTGGGGATTAACTAAGACTAAAAGAAGATCCCCACCCTCTAAGAACCTATACCATGAAAGAGGTAAGATCTACACACAATTAGTGAAAATACTAACTTTCATGAGTGTGGCAAACCTAAAACCACACAAATCCATCTAGAGGGACTCACAGGAGACAGAGAGGCTTCAGATGTGGCATGAAGATGGACAGAATTGTAACAGCAGCGATTCAGAAAGGGAATCCCCAGCACAGAAAATGGCAGGAGCAGAGATGGGAGTTTGGGGAGCTCCTAAGGAACTCCAGTTTATGTGGACATATATCAAGTAGTAAGAAACAGGGCTAGGGGCAGGTTGGAGAAAGTCTTCAGAGCACCCAGAACGGTGATCTACGAGTTTGAAGTTGTATTTAGTAGGGAGTGGAGAGGTATTTTGGGTCTTTGAGCTTCAGGAAAAGTAAGCTATTAATCTATGAAGGATTCACTTTACAGACACCAAGCAGAGAACCTACCTGAGATACTGTAAGAACATTCCTGGCAAGAAAGTTAAAAAAAAAAAAATGGCACTGACTGAGGGTGGTGTTGATGGGAAAGGATGGTTAGGGAGGAAGCGAAGGCTCACAGAAGGACTGGAATTGGGAAATGACTGTATGGGGAGATAAGTAAGTGAAGGTCACCAAACATTAAGCAAACGTTCATGCGGAGAAGGCTAAAGAATGGTGGTAAGACAGCAAGACAATGGAAGCCATCCCTTATGGAGAGGAGGGAATAACTCAGTCTTAGACATGTTGAGTCTTGAATACCAGCACCAGCTTGAAAGAATAGGTAAGCAATGTGGGGCCAAAGCTTAGGATAGGGGCTGGGCTGGAGACTGACTACAGTCCAAGGTGTGGGAGTGACTGGGATTACCAGGGAACAGTGTAGATGGAGAGAAGAGGGCAGAGGACAGAGTCCAATCTGTATAGAAGGAAAGCAAAGAGGAGGGGGAAAGGGAGCAGTCAGAATGAAATGAGACCAAACAGCGGTACCAAGAGCTCTTGCGATGGAAATGGATGATGTAGGCTGTGTGCTCTATCTCAAATACACCCAGGTTCTGACATCTCATTGTTTTCATCATTACTACCCTGGTTCAAGCTACCATCAGCTCTTCTCTGAGGTTCTAACTGTTCTGTGTCAGCCCTCATCCATGTGGTAGGTTACTTAATAACCACAACCCCTGCCAAACCACTAAGCACATGCCTTTGTCATGTTTCCCTCCCACAGGGGGAATCTGTGTCTCCACCCCTTTGAATCTGGGCTGACCATGTGGTTGGCTTTGATCAAGAACATGTGGCAGAACTGACCTTGTGAGAGTTCCTGAGCTTTGAGAAGCTTTCTGGTTTCCACATTCACTCTGTTAGAATGCTGTCCACCATGTAAGGGAGTTGGTCTTGCAGGACTAAAACCACTGCTAGAGAATGGAGGCTCCCACCAACAGCTGGTACCAGCTGTTACATGTGAGTATCCTGGACCTTTCAACCCTGCTGACTCTCCAGATGACTACAACCTTAGGGATGAGTTCAGCACTTCAGGACTAGAATCGGCAGAGGAACTGCCTGGGCAATCCACAGAATCGTGAGAAATCATAAACCCTTGTGTTAAGCCACTAGGTTTTGGAGATGCTTGTTATGCAGTAAATGATAGCTGACACACCCACTAACATGTATTCTTTGCATAACCACGAGAGTCTTCTGGTTAAAATGCAGCTCAGATTTTGTCATTCCTCTGCTCAGAACATTCCAGCACTGCATCATCTCACTCTGAGTAAAACAGTCTTCTTTTGCATTTCCTGCCACTCTCCCCCTCGCTCCTGCCTCATCATCCTTGTACATACTCGGCATGCTTCCTCCTCAGGGTCTTTGCTGAGGAGACCCCCCTCAGCTCTTGTTCTTACTGCCCCCCATCCCACTTTTGGAACAGTTATCTGCAAGGCTCATTCCCTCACCACCTACACTTTATTCACCTTCACTGAGCATCCTATATAAAACTGCTGACAACTCCCAACCCTCCCTTCCCTTGTCCCTGATTAACTTTTCCCCAAAGCCCTCACCATCAGCTGATATTCTATTTTACTGTATTTGTTTGTCTGACCTTCCTTACCAGCAATGCAAGGTCCATTAGGGTGTGGCTTCAGATCTGCTGTTTATCCCCATCATGTAGAAGAGTTCCTGACATGCAGTAAACCCTCAGAAAACATTTGTTGAATGAATAAATGAAAAAGAAATGAACAGCTCACTGAGAGGATAATGCCATGATGGTGGTGGAACAAGGTTCCAGAAGCAGGAGCTGGGAAGGACAGTGCTGAGCTTCCCTGCCCCTATAAATGCATGAACTTGTGAGATGAGTGTCACCAGCAGAAAATCCTGTTTCTAATAGTTTCCTTTTGGAAAAAAGAATCTGGAAATTCCCAGACCATATGTATGGCATCTTTCTTACTGCCAACAAACAGGCAGATACATATATGTAGGGAAAAGACCTGTACCCTGAGCTTGTGCAATTCTATTCTTTGCAAAGATGCATGTGTTACTGACGAAGGCGGGCAGTTTACCATTTGATGGCGCTGTCTCTGCTGGCATCATCTTTGCAGCCTGAATCTAAGAAGATGTCCTTGTAGATCCTCCCACAGAGGCAGAACATGTCGGGGGCCGGGTGGTCACAGCTCTGCAGAACCTGGAGCATGACCTGCAGGGCCTTCTCACGATCACCTTCGCTGTTTCTCCTGAAAGATTCAGTGATAAGATGACAAGCGTCTGACTCAAGACACAGAATGTATATGTCTATGTCTATATCTATATATGCCTTCGTTCTGTGAAAGGCTGGTGCAAGGATGCTGTACTTTAACAGGAAAAAATTTAAATTATCTTTCATTTTTCATATTCAAATGAAACAAGTGCTTAGGATTCACACCAGTGAGTCTCATTAAATCATACTAAGTCCTTACCTGATCTTTTCTAAGTTAGACTTAGACTGTGGATGAAAGTGTATGCAGATCAATGTATTTGGAAAGACAGAAAAAAAAATAATATGGCATCCTCCTGTTGCTGGATGGAGAGTAAAGATTTCAGAAGCTAAGCCTGAATCATGAGGATGAGATAGTTTGACACAAGGTTCCTTTGGAAAAGTGACAGGGTCCCCAAATTCAGAAAGCCAAGATGAATTTAGAAATATATATTGGCATTTCTTGACCTGAAATGTCTTGCCATCCTCAAACAGGGAATGACCCCACCAGTAATTCCTGTTATATTCATCAGAATCAGAAATCATTTATATATTCACAGATCAAAGTCTTCTTTATTAGTACATTATATGGTAAAATTTTCATTTTATACACAAGAAATGGATTCCTTAGACAGCTGTTAATATTTTTTGCCACAAAATATCTTGAGTTTGTGGCTGTGAAATATTAAAAGTGTTCCTGTGAAGGTTTGGAAGCACAGTCCATCAGTAGTAAGGACTGATTAAGTCAATGATGGTTAATGCTATTCATATTATAATATAAAATATTAAACATTTCTAAAAAGAAATGAAGAAACTTCTATGTAATACTGCTATGGAGAAGTCTCCAGAACTTCTCCAGCCTGTTAAGACAAGAGAGCAAGGTATTGAATACTGTGCACAGAATGCTACCTTTTTATTTAAAAAGGGGGGGGATGTGAACAATAAATGTATCTCCTTTCATTTCTTCAAAATGGAAAATAAAAAGGTAAGAAAAATGGCTACTGATAGGTTGAGGGGAAAAAAAAAACATGATGAAGGGGGCAGAGACAGAAAGTTCCATTAATACGTCTTGGAATTTGGCTTTGAAACTACATAAGATTTTTACATGATTCTTTTTAAAAATGAGACAATTCTTAAAATTTTGCCTAAAAAGAGAGTTTGCTAATGAACATACTATCTGAATTTGTGGCTGGGGCAAAACAAATGAACCTATGCATCTGGTTGACAGCTTACCCACAAAAGAGAAACTAATTTATCACATGATTTACAAACACAACAATCCAATTGTATTTTCCTAAGAGGATATAACCTAAGGAAAAAATATAAATGCAAAGAAATCTTATATAGTTTCCAGTAATCATACTATGTAAGTGATAATAGTGTATGTGTGTGCTCAGTCGTGTCTGACTCTTTGCCGGGCTCCTCTGCCTATGGAACTTCCCAGGCAAGAATACTAGAGTGGGTTGCCATTTCCTCCTCTAGGGGATCATCCCAACCCAGGGGTCAAACCTGTGTCTCCTGCATCAGCAGGCAGATTCTTTACCACTGAGCCACCTGGGAAGTCCAAGTGATGAGACAGTACTGGTGTTTTGAAAAAGAATACAAAAATATTAATTTAGTATCATTAAGAACCAGAATTTTCGGCATAGGAGAAATAAATACAAAATCAAAGAAGCAAAAATCCTATAGTCCTAAATTTGAATTGGAATATCAGTAGGAATTCATGAGGTGGTCTCCCCAGCTCTATCTACCAAAAAGGTCCAAAGCAATGACCAACTCAGTAGCAATAAGAACTTTCAAGCCCTGACTGGGGTCTGTAAACTTCATCTCTCATTAAAGAAACCAGGACTCTGTGAATCACTGATTCAACTTATGTCTAAGATGATCCTGGAACATCTTAACCCACAAAGAAACAAAGAAGCTACTAAACTCTTATCAAAGACTCAGGAGCCAACTTGAAAGCTTTTGGCTAAAGAGGGGACAATTTGAGCATTAAGAAGAAAAATAACTATAAAGCATTGAAATACATTAATTATCACTAAAATTATGAGTTCATAAAGATTTTATAAAACCTCACCGGTCACTCTTAGAGGATGCTAACAAACCAATTCACTGTTTTTGAAAAATGATCAAGACAAAATTAAGCATACAGCTTCCTTTTCCCATACAAACTGTAACCAAGTCATTGATGAGGGAAAATTTCTCTTTATAAATAAAGTATTTGTGCTACTAACTCAGGAATTAATGATAAAATTCAAATATCACTATTTTACAACTTCTAACCAAATAATGGATCTAGGAAATGAGCAAGGGCCACTATCATCACAAAAAGAAAAAACAGATGAAGTACACAATCAACTATTAAGTAGTCTTTAAAAAAATCAAACCAACCTAAATAGACATTTCTCCAAAGAACAGATAGATGGTGAAAAAAGCACATGAAAAGATGCTCAAAATTATTCATTATCAGAAAAATACAAATCAAAACTACAATGAGGTATCACCTCACAGCAGATAGAATGGCTATAATCAAAAAAAGCTACAAGCAATACATGTTCAGATCAATCAGTCGCTCAGTTGTGTCCGACTCTTTGCGACCCCATGAATCGCAGCACGCCAGGCCTCCCTGTACATCACCAACTCCCGGAGTTCACTCAGACTCATGTCCATCGAGTCAGTGATGCCATCCAGCCATCTCATCCTCTGTCGTCCCCTTCTCCTCTTGCTTCCAATCCCTCCCAGCATCAAAGTCTTTTCCAATGAGTCAACTCTTCACATGAGGTGGCCAAAGTACTGGAGTTTCAGCTTTAGCATCATTCCTTCCAAAGAATACATGTTGGAGAGGGTGTAAAGAAAAAGGAACCCTCCTACCCTGTTGGTGGGAATGTAAACCGGTACAGCCCCCATGGAGAACAGTATGAAGGTTCCTTAAAAAACTACAAATAGAACTACCACATGATCTAGCGATCCCACTTCTGGGGAAATATCCAGAGAAAAACATAATTCGAAAAGATACATGCATCCCAATATTCACTGCAGCACTATTTACAATAGCCGAGACATGGAAGCAACCTAAATGTCCACCAACAGAGGAATAAATACAGAAAATGTGCTATATGTACTATGTAATATTACTCAGCCATAAAAAAGAAAGAAATAATGCCATCTGCAGCAACATGGATTATCATACTAAGTGAAGTAAGCCAGCAAGAGACAGGTATCATATGATATTACTCATATGTGGAATTCAATTTTTAAAAATGATTCAAATGAACTTATTTACAAAATAGAAACAGACTTACGGATGTCGAAAACAAATTTATGGTTACCAAAGGGGAAACATGGTGGGAGGAGGGATAAATAGAGCTTTAGATTAATATGCACACACTATTATATACAAGATAGATAACCAACAAGGACCTACTGTATAGCACAGGGAACTCTACTCAACATTCTATAATAACCTATACAGGAAAAGAATATGAAAAAGAATGGCTACATGTAGACTGATTCACTTTGCTGTAAACCTGAAACTAACATGATATTATAAATCAACTATACTCCAATATAAAATAAAAATTAAAAATTAAAACCAGAATCTGAAATAAACCTCCAGATTTAACTACCAACTTACAGGAGTTGCGGGGTTGGGGGGCGTGTGGCGGAGGGACTTACTAAATTACACCACAAGGATATGATCAGCAAAATCCAGAAATTTGTTAACTTTACATGACAAATGCTTCTTTGACAAGAAGAAAAAGAAAAAATAAGAGGAGAAAAGTTGATAAGAATTAAGAGTCTTATCAACAAAATGCAATGTGTAGACTTTGCCTTGATCATGTCAAACAAACTCAATGTAAAAAAAAAAAGACACAATTTGGAAAATCTGACACTGATATTAAGGAATTACTGCTAATTTTTAGGTATGATAACTGTGATGATATTTTACAAAAAGTTCTTAATCTTTAGGACAATATCTTATAGGTGAAATATTTATCATTGAAATGTCATGTCTTTGCTTCATAATTAACCTGGTGTTGGGGTAGGGGGAGTCAGTGGGAGTGGGAAACAAAACTGGCTTGTGATGGTAATTATTGAGGTTGATAAGGAATAAATGGGGGTTCATTATGTTACCTTCTACTTTTGAATATATTTGAAATTTATATAATAAAAAAAGGGACGGTAATAATCCTGACTTAACAATTCTACTTCTGGAATCTATACTATATAAATAGAAACATATATACATATATATTTTCAAGAATTTTTGAACAAATGTTTATTATGGCATTGTTCACAATAGTGAAAAACTGGAGATGATCCAAATATCCATTAACAGAAGAGTGGTAAAATATATTTTCTAACAACCAAACTATAGAATATCATAAAACCCTTGGAGAGAAGCAAATCCATATGTAATTATATAGAAGAACATCCATAATAGCTTAAGGGGAAAAAAATTGCTGAACTAAATGAATAGCAAAATCCCACTCTGTAGTAAACACTATTTACACGTAAGTTTATGTGCAGAGACAAAGTCTGGAAAGATACACATTAAATTGTCCAAAAAATCACTGCTGAGATTTGTACAAGGTGTTCCTGTGCTTATGTTACTAATAACTATTCTAATAAAGAGATTATTCTTTTTAATTTCTGGGCATTTTTACAACAGGCTCTTTTTTATGCTTTCTTTCCTGAGGACCCGTACCTCAAAAGACTACTTATGCCATCCAAGAAGACAGATTAGTACCTAAAACAGCCTTTCTCAACTGGGGTTCTGCTAGAGAAACCCTAGAGAAAATTATTTGATTATCTGAGTGACTATTTTCTCCATTCTCCCAAGGATGGTACATAGCCCCATTAAGGATGTATGAGTTTATTCAGTTAATACAATGAATGCCTTAGGTCTTAATTCTCTTGGAACCCAACCTGGACTAAGAAGGGCTACTCTAGACACTTGACATCCTTCTGGAAGCCTGCAATAATTAGGCCTCTATTTCAACTCAGACTTTCTCTATTTTCTATCTTGGTCCTGTCCTAATACATTGAATCCTTCCTCTCTTTGGCCATAGAATCCAAGTTTACCAGCCTACGAATTAGATCACTTGATGAACAGCCTACCCATGATATGCTTTAATTTTTAAGAGCCAACAGCTACCAACTCAACTCAAATATACTAAAACATTTAAATAATTTCTAGAGTCTGTTATGAGAAAATGAAAACAATTAAAGCTTTAATGTAGTACAAAATTTCTATAATTGTTATGAGCCAACTTTTGAGGTGTTCAGATTCTGAAAAGAATGTACTTAACTCTTTTAAATGCTTAATTATTGATTTCAGTCCAAGTTTGTTTGGTTGGTTTTCTTTAGATCAATTACATCAAGATTTCCCTTGAACTTTTTCATTAACTTGAAACTTACCCCTGTTACTCACAACAAAAGGTCTTTTAAGGATAAACAAAACAAAGAATCAAACGTTTGCAAAAAGTGAAAAGCAAAGGGATTTTCAGCTTAAAAGCCACTTTCAGATAGGTGCTAAATAGCTAATCCCTTTAGTGGTTAATAATCAGTTTTCAGATCTGCTTATTATTTTCACATCCCAAAGTATCCAAGAATAAGCCTATAGATAAGTACTTCTGTGTATAATCAGTCCAGCCACATCTGTTTCTGATAACAAGACCATTTCACAATTTAAGAGAGGAAGTTAATGAAGACAGTAGGGTCTCAACCTTGGCTGCATACTAGAATGACCTGGGGAGTTTTAAAAACCTTGCTGTCCAGGCTGTACCTCAGACCAATTAAATCAATCTGTGGAGATGGGATTCAGGCATCAGTATCTAATACTGGACAGTCTGATTCAGTATGTCTTCTTCATTACTAAATCCACTGATTAATTCTCAGCCCTTGTCTTTGACCTTTCAGCAGCATTAGACCATTGAGTACTCCCTGCTCCTTGGACCACCTTCTTCCTGGGCTTGCAGAATACCACACTTCCTAAATTTTCCTTCTACTTCAATCTAATTCTCTAGTTCCCATTCATCGCTCTGATCTTTTAACACTGGAGTGTCCCTAGGCACAATGCTTGGACTTTTCATCAGTAACTGCACCAGATCCCTTGGTGATATTATCCAGCATCAGGATTTTTCAAGCCATCTATATATATTCTGACGATGCCCCCATTTCTATCTGCAGCCCAGAGCACTTCCCTAAACTCCAGACTTATATATTCACTGCCTTCTAGACATCTCACTTGTGTGTCTAATACCTCAAACTTAGTGTGTTCAAAACAAAACTCTCGATTGTCCCATCAAATCTGTTCTCACAGTCATTTTCATCTTAATGATGGCTGTTATTCTTCCTGTTATTCAAGCCAAAAACTCTGGAGTTAAGTTTCATTACTCTAACACCTTTTGTTCACTCAACAAAATCTGTTGGCTTTTATTTCAAACCATATCAAAAAATGGCCTACTCCTCATGAATTCTACAATGACCACCCTGGTCCAAGTCACCATCATTTTCCGCTTCCACCCTTGCCTCTCTACAGTCTATTTTCAACACAGCAGTCCAAGTGATCCTGCTAAACTCTAAGTCTTAACATGTCTCTCAAAACTCTCCATACAAATCATATATCTGATAAGAAGTTAACATTCAAAATATATAAAGAACAACAACAAAAAAAACCCACCAAAAATCTGATATAAAAATGGGCAGAGGATCTCATAAACATTTTTCCAAAGAAGGCATACAGATAAGCTAACAGGTACATGAAAAGATGCTCAACATCATTAGTCACTGGGGAAATGCAAAAACAATGAGATATTACCTCACACTTGTTACAATGGCCATCATCAAAAAGACAAGAGATACAAATGTTAGTGAGGATGTGGAGAAAAGGAAACTCTTGTGCCCTGTTGGCGAGAATATAAATTGGTGCAGCCACTATGGAAAACAGTGTGGAGGGCCTCAAAAGATTAAAAACAGAATTACTCTCTGACCCAACAACTCCACTTCTGGGCATTTATCTAAAGGAAACAAAAGTACTAAGTCAGAAAGATACCCACACTCCTATGTTCATTGCAGCATACTTTACAATAGCAAAGACATGGAAAAACCTAAGTGTCCATAAACAGATGAATGAACAAAGAAAATGTGATGTGTGTGTATACACACACATACATACACATGCTCACCATGAACTATTATTCAGCTATAAAAAAGTAAGGAATGGATAGACCTTGAGAGCCTTATGCTAAGTGAAGTACATCAAAGAGAGAAAGAAAAATACTGTATAATCTCACTTATATGTAGAATCTAAAAATAAAAAACTGAATTCACAGGTATAAAGAACAGATTGGTATGCCAGAGGGAGGGGGTGAGAGGTGGGCAAAACAGTAAACTTGGTCAAGACCGCAAACTCCCAAGTATAAAATAAGTAAGTTTGGGGGATATAATGTACAGCATGATGGCTATAATTACTACTACTATATTGCATATTTTCAAATTGCTAAGAGATATCTTAAAAGTTCTCATAACAAGAAAAAGATTGTTTATGTAAGGTGATGGATGTTAACTAGACTTACTGTGGTGATAATTTCACAATATATACATATATTGAATCATTATGTTGTACACTTGAAACTCATATACATATATATATGTCAATTACATCTTTTTAAAAAAAAATCCCCTCAGTGGTTCCCATCTCAAAGCAAATATCAATTCTCTTATGAGGCCCGACAAGGTTCTGTAAGATCTGGTCCCCACTATTTCTCCAACCTCACCTCTTACTACCCTCTCCCCCGACCATCACTTGCTCTGCTCTAGCTGCTCTGATGTTCTACGTGCTGATACCTTGACTTGGAGGGCTCTTCCCCCACAGTTTACATGGTATGTTCCCTTATCTCTTCTTGATCTTTTCTCCAAGTTGCTCTCTAATAAGTGAGGTCTTTTCTGAGCACTCAAATTATCATTGCCATCTCCCAGACTCACTGCCCCTCCTTATCATCCTAATCTGTTTTCATAATTTTACTTATTTTTAAATTATCTCCCCCCTATTTAAGAATATAAGCTCCAAGATGGAAGGATTTTTGTTATTTGGTCTATTTTCTGCTGTGCCCCAGGGCTTAGAACTGGATCTGCTTAAAAAAAAAAAAAGTGTCTAGTGATAAACTGAGCAGCACTAAATGTACTGACATGGAAAGATCTCCAAGCACTGACTGCTAAGTGAACACAGAAAATAACAGAACATCTCCTGCATGGTCTTGTATTTTAAAAACCCAGTGGTATGACAGTTTGCTGCTGCTAAGTCACTTCAGTCGTGTCCGACTCTGTGCGACCCCAGAGATGGCAGCCCACCATGCTCCCCTGTCCCTGAGATTCTCCAGGCAAGAACACCGGAGTGGGTTGCCATTTCCCTCTCCAATGCATGAAAGTGAAAAGTGAAAGGGAAGTCGCTCAGTTGTGTCTGACACCTAGCGACCCCATGGACTGCAGCCCACCAGGCTCCTCCGACCATGGGATTTGCCAGGCAAGAGGACTGGAGTGGGGTGCCATCGCCTTATCCGGGTATGACAGTTTAGTAGCATGTAAAAGCCAACAAAATTACGTGAAAGGACATACACCAAACTGACGAGAGAGGTTACTTCTGGAATACAAGTGGGATCACAGATTAGAATTACAAGGGAAAACTACTTTAAATGTATTTTTTCAATTTTTCATAAGGATATATAAACATATTCACGTGTTACTGATGCAACAAAACGCATGGAGTAAAAACAGAATACTGCATTGGAAATATATAAAGCTACATTCCAGTTATTTTCATACCATGCACTATCCATCTGAATTTGGAACAAGGTACTTGCCCTTTCTGTGCCTCAGTTCTTCACTTGAAGAGTATGTTTGGCTTTGCTCGCCTCACAAGGTTACTGTGAGCCAGAGGTCTGCTAGAGCACTGGTTTGTCACAAATCATCCTCTCTGCCTCTCTGTGTTCTATACTGTGTGTCTGTGAGAGAAATTTTATAGAGTGGGAGACAGAGTTCCAAAATAACTTTCTTCTAAGCCAGCTCTAAGAACTAAAAGCAAAAGGTCTCATTAGAGCGGTATCCTTTTCAGAACAAACTTTTCCTTAGGTTGCCCATCAAAAACCTTTTTAAGAGACTTCTGCTTCTTATCAGGATGTAGGAGAATGTGACAGGCCTTCAACTCCTGGGATAACAATAAAAACACAGACAATATAAAAATTATACTGAATGAAAGGAAGAACTACCTTAATTAAATAAATTCCAGAGAAAAATGGACCTTTCAGAGTGAGCAGAGAGCTGTGATAGCTTCCATAGCTGGGAGCCTGCTCCAAGTACTGATGAATGGAAGAAAGAGCCCTTCACAGAGAAACTTCACAAAGATGAGGAGACCATCAGCCAAGCTTTGAATAAGATGATGGGTGATAGGACAAAATGGGATCTGGAAGGGTCCCCAAGCAAACACAGATCATTTAATGTAATAATGCTCTGGCCTCACACCCACCCCCAGAATTCTGCCAAGAAAGCCACAGTGAATGAAAGGCTCAAAAATAGAAGGACACCACAGAAATTTCCACAGCACTCAGATTCTGGGGCTCTGCCAACACTGAATCCAAAGATACCAGAAAGCAGCCCCAAGCCTTCTCTGCTCAAATACTGAGAGAATAAAAAAGGCAGCAGAGGGGGAAGAGGTTTGGGTTGGGCTAACCACAAGTAAACTGAGTCTAGTTAAAAGGAGGGTCCATCATCAGATAAATGGATAAAGAAACTGTGGTACATACATTCAGTGGAATATTACTCAGCCATGAAAAGGAACACATGTGAGTCAGTTCTAATGAGGCAGATGAAGTAAGTCAGAAAAACAAATAATGTATATTAATCCATATATATGGAATCTAGAAAGATGGTACTGGTAAACCTATTTACAGGCCAACAATGGAGACACAGACATAGAGAACAGACTTATGGACATGGGCAGGGGGAGGAAGGAGAGAGTGGGGTGAATGGAGAGAACAACATAGAATCATATACACTACAATGTGTAAAACAGATAATCAATGGGAATTTGCTGTATGACTCAGGGAACTCAAACCAGGGCTCTGTAACAACCTAGAGGGGTGGGAAGGGAGGGGAGGTGGCAAGGAGGTAAAAGAGGGAGGGGACACATGTATACCCATGGCTGACTCATGTTGATGTATGGCAGAGGCCAACACAACATTGTGAAGCAATTTTCCTTCAATTAAAAATAAATAAGTTAGGGAAAACAAAAAGGAAGGTCCATTCCCAACCCAGCTACCATTCAGGAGAAATATGAAAAACATCAGTCATACATGTTCATTGCCAGACCTAAGAGAGGGCTCAGACATTCAGGCTAATAAACAAAACAAACTGAAATTGTACGTCAGTCTCCACTGTTCTTGTAGATAAAATGTCTAGAATATAGTAAAATTATGAAATAAGCATAGGAGCAAGAAAATGTGGCCCATAATTGACATAAAATAATTAGCAGAACCGGATCCAGAATTGACTATGACTGAATTTAACAGACAAGAACTTTAAAGAAACTATTGTAAATACATTATTTCTATAAATATAATGCATGTGTACATATGAAATGAGAAGGTATTTTGTAAGAGAAATGGAAAGTCTCAAAAACCAAATGAATATAAGTCCTAGAACTGAAAAATTCAAAAAATTTTAAAAATAACCATTGAATGGGCATAACATCAGATTTGGACACTACAAAAGAAAGGATGAGTGAACTAAAACACAAGGTAATTGAAATTATCCAAATGGGGCTGGATGGTGAGGGGAAGTGACTACGAAAGGGCACCACCCCCCCAAAAAAAACTGGGTGGGTAAAACATTCTATATCTTGATTGTGGTGGTAGTTACATGGGTGTATTTTTTTGGCCAAAGTCATAATATTGCACCCTTCAAATGGGTGCAACTTATTGTATGTAAATTATTCCTTAATTACCTTAATGCTGTTGCTGCTAAGTCGCTTCAGTCGTGTCCAACTCTGTGCAGCCCCATAGACGGCAGCCCACCAGGCTCCCCCGTCCCTGGGATTCTCCAGGCAAGAACACTGAAGTGGGTTGCCATTTCCTTCTCCAATGCATGAAAGTGAAAAGTGAAAGTGAAGTCACTCAGTCGTGTCTGACTCTTCGTGACCCCATGGACTGCAGCCTACCAGGTTCGTCCGCCCATGGGATTTTCCAGGCAAGAGTACTGGAGTGGGGTGCCATTGCCTTCTCCGAATTACCTTAATAAAGTTGACTTAAAAGTACACAGAAACGGAGTCATGTTTCTGATAGCTCTGTCCTGCGGGCCACTCACTGGCCTGTTTGCCCTCATATACACTTCTGTTTTCCTCTGCTGCGCTCAGCATCACAGGGGGGCTGACTCCTCTAGCCCGCTTCCCAGGCCCCCAAGTTGGCTGATTACCAGTAATGAATAGCCAGTGGGAGGCACTGGTAGACGAGCAGCCAGAGGAGGTGAAGAAGCCAGAGCCCTTTTTCCTTCTTTCTGTGTTGTGTATGGTGGTTTTAGCAACCAGCTGCATCTCTTCTTTACACCGACTCCCAACATGCTGGCTCACAACAGTTCCAGGTGATCCTGGCTCCTGGGTTCTGGTAACATCACCTCTTCCCTGTGTCCCTCCAGCCAAGGGAGAGATGGGAGCTGCTTCCTGCTGATGCTAATTTCTGAGCTGCCTCAGTTCCCTGTTTGCCTTCACAGCTCTTCTGTCACCTGTATAACCAGTTTCCTGTATTATGTTTCCAATATTCTAAATAGTTAGAGCGGTTTTTGTTTCCTGGTTAGATACTGACAGACGCACAACTGCCACAAGAAAGCAGGTGCCCTATTCCAGCCAGATGCCTTGTATTTACATATGGAGATGGATCAGTTGAGGCAACCTGTGTTTTAGCGTGAGCAATGCCTAGAGCCAGAGAAAGATACGAACCAGAATGGTTGTGTTTCTCCTCTACAAATAGGACCTAGTCATATAGCAGGGCAGAACCACTATTCAATCATCTCACCTGTGCTCCCATCAACCCACTTTTCTCTGTTTCCTGGGACCACAGGACAGTATCTGTAAAGACTGGGCTCTAGGTGGGCTGGCAGGCCCTGATGAGGAGCTGGGCATTCTCAGGCTGGCTTTCCCATTCTCACAGAGGCCATAGAGGCTGAAGCGTGTTCCTGCCTGAACTCATGGTTTTCTCTCTGATACACTCCCAGTGATCTCCACACAGATGGATCCAGTTCAACTCTATTCCTTATTTGAAAGTTGTAGCAGAGACTAGGGAGAAGGCAATGGCACCCCACTCCAGTATTCTTGCCTGGAATATCCCATGGGCGGAGGAGCCTGGTAGGCTGCAGTCCATGGGGTTGCGAAGAGTCAGACACAACTGAGTGACTTCACTTTCACTTTTCACTTTCATGCACTGGAGAAGGCAATGGCAACCCACTTCAGTGTTCTTGCCTGGAGAATCCCAGGGACAGGGGAGCCTGGTGGGCTGCCGTCTATGGGTCGCACAGAGTCAGACACGACTGAAGCGACTTAGCAGCAGCAGCAGCAGCAGCAGAGACTAGGATGTGCTCACTAAACCCCATCTATTTCTTTTCCCCTGGGCACTCAGCCATACCGCATTTCCCAACTTCCCTTGAAGTGAGGTTGGGCTACGAGACTGGATTTTGTTCAATGAAATATGCTAACAACTAATGATCATCACTTCCTGACTAGACTCAACCAGATTTTTCTGGTACAGTCAAAAAGTAGAAACATAAATGTCCATCAACTGATGAATGAATAAATAAAGTGTTGTCTATCAGAAGAATGGAATATTAGTCAGCCATAAAAAGGGGAAAAGTACTAACATATGTTCCTGGAGAAGGAAATGGCTACCCACTACAGTATTCTGGCCTGGAGAATTCCATTGACTGTATAATCCATGGGGTCACAAAGAGTAGGACACGGCTGAGAGACTTTCACACATACACACACACTGACATATGCTACAATATGGATGAACCCTGAAAACACATTTTACTAAGTGAAAGAATCCAGTCACAAAAGATCACATATTATATGGCTCCATTTATATGAATTGTCCAGAATAAGCAAATTTAGAAGCAGAAAGTAGCTGAGCAGTCTCTGAGGGCTAGGGAGTGAGGTGGAGGAACAGTAATCAACTGCTAATGGATGGCCAAAATAGATTAGTGGTTGTTTAGGGCAGGGAGGGAGGCTATTAGAAAATGGGGTGGGGGGTGACTGGTAATAGATTCAGGGTTTTGGGTGCAATACCCAGATACTCATATAGATGTCTTCCAACTATATACCACAATAGTGATCATTTAGTCATATATTCGTTCAGCCACTCAATGGATGGAAATGTTCTAAAACTGATTAGTATAATGGTTATACAACTCTGAGAATATATTAAAAAACCACTGACTTGTATACTTTAAATGGGTGAATTGTATGGTATGTGAATTGTGTCTCATCACTTCATGGGAAATAGATGGGGAAACAGTGGAAACAGTGTCAGACTTTATTTGGGGGGGCTCCAAAATCACTGCAGATGGTGACTGCAGCCATGAAATTGAAAGATGCTTACTCCTTGGAAGGAAAGTTATGGCAACCTAGATAGCATATTCAAAAGCAGAGACATTACTTTACCAACAAAGGTCCGTCTAGTCAAGGCTATGGTTTTTCCAGTAGTCATGTATGGATGTGAGAGTTGGACTGTGAAGAAAGCTGAGTGCCGAAGAATTGATGCTTTTGAACTGTGGTGTTGGAGAAGACTCTTGAGAGTCCCTTGAACTGCAAGGAGATCCAACCAGTTCATTCTAAAGGAGATCAGTCCCGGGTGTTCTTTGGAAGGAATGATGCTAAAGCTGAAAGTCCAGTACTTTGGCCACCTCATGCGAAGAGCTGACTCATTGGAAAAGACTCTGATGCTGGGAGGGATTGGGGGCAGGAGGAGAAGGGGACAACAGAGGATGAGATGGCTGGATGGCATCACCAACTCGATGGACATGAGTTTGAGTGGACTCCGGGAGTTGGTGATGGACAGGGAGGCCTGGCGTGCTGCAATTCATGGGGTCACAAAGAGTCGGACACGACTGAGTGACTGAACTGAAAGTGGTTACAAAACCCACAAAACATCCCTGGAAATTCACCATGGTTGCTCTTGTCATTTGTCTGAAAGGAGATCTGATGAACTAAGAAGGGCAGAGGCTGAAGACGGAAAGAGATTGGGTTATCAAGCAATCACCAAAAGAAGAGATTGCCAAAAGAAGATACACTCACCTTGGAACGCTGTGTAAATGAAAATACAGTTTCATTGTGTTAAGTCAATGAAGCTGTGACTCCATTTGTTCTAGCAATTACCCTACCCTGACTTGATACACCAACTGACAAGTCACCAACACTAAGAAGGCATGGGTTTCCTCGGTAAGAAAGAACAACTCCCCTCTGAATCTGCATCAGATCTCACTTAACAGACACCTGGGATCCCCCACTATGAAGACTTCCTCACTGCTGACCCTGACCTAGCCTGTGCAGCCCTAGAATTTCCTCAGTCCCCTGTGTTGGACCCTGCCTTACTTCAACTAGTTTATCTTTGAATGGTGGTATTACCAGTAACTGTGTTTTTATATATCTGTATACACTGAAGATGTATGACTTACTTGTCTTTGTTTTTATGAATATAAAGAAAAATAAAATCAATCTGCTTTCTACCACCAAATCCTTAACTGTAGCAGCCAGATACTCACATGGATCTCTTCCAACTTATATACCACAGTTGTGATCATTTAGTCATATATTCATTCATCTACCCGATAAATACTTACTCAGCACCTACTATGTGGCATGGGGTAGACAATGACCTAGTATACCATGGCCCCTATTCCCCTCAGGCTTACAATCGGGGAAGGGATTATAAATGTTAAACAAGTAAACACAGAAATGTGAGTGCTATGAAGGAAAAGAGCAAGTGCTATGAGAATGAATAGCAGCATCGTTTTCAGGTTTGGTATTCTTTGCAATATCAACCTCTTTCAGAAAGAGAGATTTAAACCAGACCTTGAAGTGCCATTTGTGATAACATGGATGGACCTAGAGGGTATTATGATAAGTAAAATAAGTCAGAGAAAGACAAATACTGTATGATTTCACTTACATGTGGAATCTAAGAAGACAAATCAACATAACAAAATAGATATAAACTCATAGAGAACAAACAGGTGGTTGCCAAAGGAAAGGGGTGAGGGAATGGGTGAAATAGATGAGGGAGATTAAGAGGTACAAACTAACTTCCAGGTGCAAAATAAATGAGTCATGGGGATGAAATGTACTGCATTGGGAATAGAGTTAAGAATTATGTAATACCTTTGTATGGTGACAGATGGTAAGGAGATTTATCATGGCTATCATTTTGTAACATACAGAAATATTGAATCACTATGTTGTACACAAGGAAATAACAGTGTTCTAGGTCAATTATACTTCAGTTTAAAAAATGACACTGGGTGGAAATGCATCAAAATGCTAATGGAGGTTATATCTGGGGGGTGGGGATTATGAGTGATTCCTATTCTTTATGCTTTTATGTATTTCTAATTGCCTGCAATGAACACATTATTGCCTGTAAAATTAGAAAGAAGACAATAAATGCAAAAAAAGAAAAAGAAAAAGATCAAATGTCAATAAACAAACAAACAAGACCCTGCAGGATAGTCAGACTCAGGTAACAATGAGCATTCCAGACCAAGGAAACAGCTTTCACAAACATCCACAGGGGACAACAGGCTACTGCTCTTAACAGTTGAAGACAGGTGACAATGGCTAGAGGGCTGTGAACTAGGGGGAGCAGGATGGGAGGTAAGGCAGGGCCAGGCTTCTCAATCAAGGGACTTCTACTGAGAAGTCACTAAGTTTCACATTTTACTCTGAATGGCTCTCCCAGATTCTAGTTCTTCCCAAGAACCCTTCCCCAAATACCATCGTTTAAGATGACATAACAATGGTGGTTAGGATTCTCTGCTGGGAAGTAGAAGGACAGTTAACATTTATGCAGCATCTCCTGTGTCCTAGGAACTATGCTTTTTTCCTTATGATATTCTTTTTTAAGACCATCTCATTAATTCCCATAACCTCATTTCTTCCACAGTGGTTCAATCCATGGTTTTGTGGGCTATAAACAGCAGAGTCATTTTGAAATATTTCTAAAACCATTCCAAAGTTAAATGCTTTAGACAACCAACTCCCAGTCATTTAAGAGCTATGGGCAGCAAAAGTACAATGGAATATTACTCAGCCATAAAAAGAATGAAAACAGGAACAGACTCACAGATTTTGAAAACAAACTTATGGTTACCAAAGGGGAAGCGTAGGGGAGGGCAGGGATAAATTAGGAGCATGGGATTAACACACACTACTATATATAAAACAGATAACCAACGAGGACCTACTGTATAGCACAGGGAACCCTAATCAATATTCTGTGATAATCTATATGAAAAAAGAATGAATATATGTATATGTATAACTGAATCACTTTGATGTACACCTGAACTAATTGTTTGTTTATTTGTTTTGTCACTCAGTCGTGTCTGTCTCTCTGTGACTCCATGTCCTGTAGCCCACCAGGCTCCTTTGTCCATGGGATTCCCCAGGCAAGAATACTGGAGTGGGTTGCCATTTCCTTCTGCAGGGGATCTTCCTGACCCAGGGATTAAACCTGGGTCCCCTGCATTGGCAGGCAGATTCTTTACCACTGAGCCACCTGGGAAGCCCCACACCTGAAACTAATACAACACTGTAAACCAACTGTATTCCAAAATTTTTTTTTAAGAAGAGCTTTGGGCTGGGAAAGACTGAAGACAAAGGGAGAAGAGGGCGGCAGAGGATGAGATGGTTAGATAGCAGCACCGACTCAATGGACATGAATCTGAGCAAACTCTGAGAGATAGGGAAGGACAGGGAAGCCTGGCGTGCTGCAATCCATGAAGTCACAAAGAGTCGGACACGACTTAGCGATTGGACAACAACAACAAATGTACAACTTTTTGGCTAAATTATGAGGAGTTTTTCTTGTTAGCCATAATTTCTACAGACTATGCTAGTAAGTCACTTTTTCACTTGCTATACCGTCTCCTGCAATCTGTTTTCCCAGGAGGTACAACATGATGATTTAATATACATATACACTGTGAAATGATTACCACCATTAAGTTAGTTAACACATCCACCATCTCACATACTTTTTTTGTGTGCTGAGAACACTTAAGATCTACTCTTGGGAGAAAGTATTTGCAAACAAAGCAACTGACAAAGGATTAATCTCCAAAATATACAAACAGCCTGTGCAGCTCAATATCAAAAAAAAAAACCACCCAATCAAAAAATGGGCAGAAGACCTAAATAGACCTCTCCAAAGAAGACACAAAGATGGCCAAGATACACATGAAAAGATGCTCAATGTTAATAATTAATAGAAAAATGCATATCAAAACTACAATGAGGTATCACTTCACACCTGTCAGAATGGCCATCATCAAAAAGTCTACAGATAATAAACGTTGGAGAGTGTAGAAAAAAGGGAACCCTCTTGTACTGTTTGTGGGAATGTAAATTGATACAACCACTATGGAGAACAGTATGGAGGTTCCCCAAAAAACCAGAAGTAGAACTACCATATGACCCAGCATTCCCACTCCTGGGCATATACTCTGAGAAAACTGTAATTCAAAAAGACACATGTACTCCACTGTTTACTGCAGTACCATTTACAGTAGCCAGGACATGGTAGTAATATAAATGTTCATCCACAGAGGAATGAATAAAGAAGATGTGGTACATATATACAATGGAATATTACTCAGCCATAAAAGGAACGAATTGCATTATTTGTAGAGACATGCATAGACCTAGAGACTGTCATACAGACTGAAGTCAGAAAGAGAAAAACGATTATTGTATATTAACGCATGTATGTGGAAATCTAGAAAAATGGTACAGATGATTTTATTTGCAAAACAGAAACAGACACACAGATACAGAGAACAAAAACATGGACACCTAGGGGGGAAAGGAGGGGAGGAATGAATTGGAAGGTTGGGATTCACATATATACACTGCTGCTGCTGCTAAGTCGCTTCAGTCGTGTCTGACTCTGTGCAACCCATAGACAGCAGCCTACCAGGCTCCCCCGTTTCTGGGATTCCCCCGGCAAGAACACTGGAGTGGGTTGCCATTTCCTGCTCCAATGCATGAAAGTGAAAAGTGAAAGTGAAGTTGCTCAGTTGTGTCTGACTCTTAGCGACCCCATGGACTGCAGCCTACCAGGCTCCTCCGTCCATGGGATTTTCCAGGCAATGGTACTGGAGTGGGGTGCCACTGCCTTCTCCACATATATACACTGCTGCTGCTGCTGCTGAGTCACTTCAGTTGTGTCTGACTCTGTGCAAAATAAGAAGTCGTGTCCGACTCCTAGCGACCCCATGGACTGCAGCCCACCAGGCCCCTCCGTCCACAGGATTTTCCAGGCAAGAATACTGGAGTGGGTTGCCATTGCCTTCTCCGATATATATACACTATTATGTATTAAATAGATAACTAACGAGAACTTATGTATAGCATAGAAAACTCTACTCAGTGCTCTGTGGTGACCTAAATACGAAGGAAATTCAAAAAAAGAGGAGATACATGTATACATATAGCTGGTTCACTTTGCTGTACAGCAGAAATGAACACATCAATGTAAAGTAACTAAATTCCACTAAAAAATTAATTTACAAAATAAATTGATTTAAAAAAAGATCCACTCTCAGCAAATCTCAAGAATACAACACAGTACTACCAACTGTATAGTCACCATACTGTACATTACATCCACAGAACTCATTTATCCTACAACGAAAGTTTGTACCCTTTGACCAATATCTTCCCATTTTCTCTATCCACCAGCCCTTGGCAATAATCATTGTTCTCTCCAGTTCCATAAGTTTTAAAATTTTAGATACTGCATATAAGTGAGATCATGCAGTATTTGTCTTTCTGCACCTGGCTTATTTTACTTGGCATAACGTCCTCCAGGTAGGTACATCTGTGTTTTTGCAAATGACAGCATTTCCTCCTTTTTTATAGCTGAATAATATTTTGTTGCATATACATATGCACACCACATTCTCTTTAGCATTTATTGTTGACCAACACTTTGGCTGTTTCCCTATCTTGGCTATTGTGAATAATACTGCAATGAACAGGGGACTACAGATATGTGTTCGAGATACTGATTCCATTTCCTTTGGATATATACCCAGAAGTGGGGCTGCTGGACCATATAGGAGACCTAGTTTTAATTCTCTGAAAACCTGCATACTGTCTTTCATAATGGATGAACCAGTTTACATTCCCACCAACAGTGTTCCCCTTTCTCCACACTCTCACCAACACTTAGTAGGTATCGTGGTTTTGATTTGTATTTCCCTGACGATCAGTTATAGTGAGCATTTTTTCATGTATCTCTTGGCCATTTGGATGTCTACTTAGAAAAAAATGTCTATTCAGGTCCTCTGCCGATTTCTTAATCAGATTGTCTTTTCTATTGAGTTGCATGAGTTCTTTATATATTTTAGATACTAATCTCTTATCAGATAGATGGTTTGCAAGTAATTTTTTTCCCACTCTGTAGACTGCCTTTTCATTTTGTTGATTAGTTCCTTTGCTGTACAGAAGCATTTTAGTTTGATATAGTCTCAACTGCTTATTTTGATTTTATTGTTAATGTTGCTTTTTCGTCTGTGCTTTTGATGTCATAGCTAAAAAAAATCAGTGTCAAGGCCAATTTCAAGGAGTTTTTCCCTGTTTTTCTTCTAGAAGTTTCATGGTTTCAGACCTTAGATATAAGACCTGGATTCATTTCAAGTTAATTGTTGCTTTTGATGTAAGGTGAGGGTCCAATTTTATTCTTTTGAATGTAAATATCCACTTTTGCGGGCTTCTCTTGTGGCTCAGCTGGTAAAGAATCTGCCTGCAATTCAGGAGACCTGGGTTTTATCCCTGGGTTGGGAAGATCCTCTGGAGAAGGCAAAGGCTACCCACTCCAGCATTCTGGCCTAGAGAATTCCAGAGACTGTATAGCTCATGGGGTCATAAAGAGTCAGACACGACTGAGTCACTTTCACTTGCAGTATTGTACCTAAAGGGCTTCCCTCATAGCTCAGTTGGTAAAGAGTCCATCTGCAATGTAGAAGACCCTGGTTCAATTCCTGGGTTGGGAAGACCCCCTGGAGAAGGGATAGATTACCCATTCCAGTATTCTTGGGCTTCCCTTGTGGTTCAGCTGGTAAAGAATCCACCTGCAATGTGGGAGACCTGGGTTCGATCCCTGGGTTGGGAATATCCCCTGGAGAAGGGAACAGCTACCCACTCCAGGATTCTGGCCTGGAGAATTCCATGGAGTCTGTAGTCCATGGGGTCGCAATGAGTTGGACACGACTGAGCTACTTTCACTTTCATCCACTTTTGCCAACACCATTTATTGAAAAGATTATCTTTTCTCCATTATGTAATCCTGATGCCCTGTCAAAGATTAGTTGACTGTATATGCATGGACTTATCTCTTGGGCTCTATTCTGTTCTACTGGTCTGTGTGTCTGGATCATTTTGCTAGTATCATACCATTTTGATTACTATACCTTTGTAATACATATGCTTCCCTGGTGGCTCAGAGGGTAAAGTGTCTGCCTACAGTGTGGGAGACCTGGGTTACAGTTTCAAATCAGAAAGTATGATACAGCTTTGTTCTTCTTTCTCAAGATTGCTTAGGCTATTTGGGGGTCTTGTGTGATAAAATTCTATATGAATTTTAGGATTCTTTTTCCTATTTCTGTGGAAAACACAGTTGGGATTTTGACAGAGATTCTGTAATATTTTTATACCATACTAGGTAACCTCCCCGTTTGAATTAAGAAGTGAAAGGAGGAGATAAATGAAGAAGGAACTGAACTTTTATTAACAGCTGCTGGGAGCTATGCAGGCCACTTGCATATGGTGTATCTATTTTAATCCACACCATAGAATCTTCATCCTGGTACCTTGTTAACATCATATTGCTGGTAAGTGATTCAAATATCAAAGCTAATGCTCTTCTCACAACCCAGAATGACTCCCTATAAAGCAGTGGTCTCAGGTCAGGCTGGTTTTGTCCCTAGGGGACACCTAGCAATGTCTGGAGACACTTTTGATCGTCACAACTTTGGTTGAGGAGGATGGCTACTGGCATCTAGTGTAGAAGGACTGGAAAGTTGCTAAACTTCCTACAATACATAAGACGGCCTCCCAAACAGAATTATGCAGCTCCAGATGTCAGTAATGCAAAGCTGAGAAACTTGCTGTACATTAATCAACTCTGAATTTGACTAAACACACTATTCTTTCCCCTACAAATCTCTACATTCAAACGAACTTTGTCTCATTCAAAATCATCACCTCAGAGGACCATATACTTATCCCAGCAACGTTTTCACGCTAACAACACTTTTATCAGCACTGCTTTATGAAATTTCTTCCTTTAAACTATCTTCTTTGGTGGCAAAATCTCTGCATTTTCCAAGTAGTTTTGATATTTAGAAATGGTCAAACATTTTCTCTTAAACTTAGTAAAAATACAGATGAATAAACTACACAGTAAGAGTCACCGTCACAGCCAAGCACTAGCTTCATGCCAGGATGACTCTCTGGAATGCTTACTACATGGTAAATGTTAGTACCCATTTTACACATGAGGAAGGTAAGGCTTCAGGAGATTCAGTGGCTTGATCATGGCCATGAGACTTAAGTATAGGAGTTGGAATTCAAATCCAAATCTGTTTTCCTTCAAAGCCCAAAGTAATGATACTGATTTCCTATAGGCCATGTTAGCTGACAAAACAATTCTGAAGGAAAAATCTCCCCCCACCCAATGATACAATGGTATTCTGAATAATGGCAGCATTGTCAAAGGCAGAGTACTGCAGCATGATTAATTTGAAGAGAACAAGTTCACTTGTCTATGTAAGTTCAAGTGTGTAATATGTACACATGTGATCACATTTTAAAATCACTCATTAACTTGAGTCACTGGTAATGAGCTCTCTCCTTTAGCACAAAGCCCTTCCACTGACATACAAATAAGGTAGTAAATGAAGGAAGGACAAAAGAAAGGGCATTGTAGCAGGAATTTGACAGAAAAGGAAGATAACATATGCTCAAGGATACCAGCAGGGAGGAAGGAGGACAGATAGAAGTGATAACTTCTCTGGATAAAAATTTTTCAAAAGGAAAATATGTTATTATCAGCCAGGCCACTGCTCAGAAGATACAAGATCATCTGTTTCTCAGAAAAAAATGCAATTGGTCTTTTGGTATAAAAAGTGTTTACTATGAAAGTGGCTTTAATATTCAGCTACTGTCTAATGCCCTCATCATATATGAAAAAGTGAGACATAAAAGTATGGCCCAACAGATGCTGAGTAAATTGGGTTGAATTCCATCTCCAGGTTTTACAGAGCAAACATATCCTTCCCAAAGGATCAAGGAGTGCCTGGTACCCTTGCCAGCTAGACCTCTAGAATGTTCCAAAGCATCTTAAACACCTAAGATGATATCACCATCCTTAGCATCTTAAATACTTAATATCATATCTTATCTTTGCTTTTCTATATAGTTAAGGGTTTCTATATCTGTAAAGCAAATGGTTTAGCTTTGCATGTTTTTTGTATTTTATAGAATTTAAAATGTCATTATTTGATGGCTCAATTAGAAAGAAAAAAAATCTAATAACTAAATCATGACCAAGTATTGTGAGGTCATCAATTGTAAGATAACAAATTTCAGCATTACTTTAAAAATATAAAAAATTCTGCATCTTAGAAAGGAAGAAATAAGATACATCGAATTATCTTATATGTTACTTTTATGTCTTACTTCTTTGGCCTAACCTTATGTTTATAAGGGGCTTCCAGGTAGTGCAGGGGTGGAGAGTCTGCCCGCCAATGCAGGAGATGTGGGTTTGATCCCTGGGTTGGGAAGATCTCCTGGAGGCGGCGGTGGCAACCTGCCCCAGTGCTCTTGCCTGGAGGATCCCACAGACACAGGCACTTGGCAGGTTGCAGTCCATGGGGTTGCAGAGAGTCACACACAAATGAGCGTGCACAGACACACACACACACACACACACACACACACACACACACACAGAGTATGGCCCTACAATCCCAAGAGGCCTATGGCTTATTTTAGTTGCCCATCAGGCAAACAAAATAGAAGCTCAAGCCATCTGGGCAGAGTTCCCTTGATTATGCCATGATATGAAACCAGTGTATGTAGAAAACTGGGTTCAAACTGGGGAGTTCTGGTCCCCAAGCTCTTATTGACCAGCTGCTTTATTCTGGGCCCTTGCCTTTCTTTTTCCTCTCTAAAATAAAGGATTGAGACTACATGATTCCTTATAAATGCATAGATTCTGTGGTTCCAGGAAAACAATCACGACAAATACGTATCCTTCTTTTTGCAACATGGTTTTAGGTCCCTGGAGGCAAATGGACTAGGAAAGTAGGGCTAGTAAGTCAGACACAGAAAGACAACTATCGCATGACATCGCTAATATGTGGAGTCTAAAAAAATGATACAAATGAACTTACAAAACATGAATAGTCCCACAGAGATAGAAAACAAATTTATGGTTACCAAAGGGAAAAGGGGGGAGGGATAAATTAGGAGATTGGGATTAACATATATATACTACTGTATATAAAATAGATACAAGGACTTACTTAATAGAACAGGGAACTATACATATTATAATAACTTATAATGGAAAAGAATCTGAAAAAGTATATGTAATATGTAATCACTTTGCTGTATACCTGAAACTGACATAACACTGCAAACCAACCATGCTGTTTAGTCGCTAAACTGTGTCCGACTCTTTGCGACTCCATGGACTATAATCCGCCAGGTTCCTCTGTTCATGGAGCTGTCTAGGCAAGAATACTGGAGTGGGTTGCCATTTCCTTCTCCAGGGGATCTTCCTGACCCAGAGATCAAACCCACATCTCCTGCATTGACAGGCAGCTTCTTTACTACTGAGACACCTGGGAAGTCCCTGCAAACCAACTATACTTCAATTAAAAAATAGACAAAAAAAAGTAGGGTGATGTCATCATTTTCCTACCCTTTACAAACATGTAATAAAAATGGTTCTTTATCTAAACATATGAATTAATATGGTGAGATCACACAGTGAACATAAACAAACAAAGAAAAGGAGGCTGGCAGTTACTGCAGAGACACAAGTTCTCTCCATCCCTCCACCTGAGCAGGGGCCTGGATGGGTAGCCCAGAGGTTGAGGATGGGTTGACTGCTGTAGGTTCTGGAACAAGCCTGCAGTCCCTTTGGTGTGTGCTGGATTCAGTATCATTCATCTTGTATTCCTCTACATGTGTCTAGGGCCCACAAAGTATTTTACTCTCTCCATCCTTAACTTGTTCACAGAGCAATACATCAGCTATTCCAATACATGTGTCACACATTCAGTCTCCCCTTCCACTTTGCTGAATAGTTCAACGTTGCCAGGGTTGGCAGTGTGGACCCAAAGATGCAGGGAGTAGAATAAGAGTATACTCCCGCTCTTTGATAGGCCAATTTTGTTGTTTTTAAACCCAGGACTTTGATTCTGTTGTTGTTCTTCCAGACCATGCATCTGCCTGCTGCCTTGATCCCTAGTTGGACCTTCTAGCTGCCTTAGCATATCTAATAAAGTCCCATCTGTAAAAGTAACAGCCAGTAAAAACTGTTCACAAAGGTTCCATGCCACTGGGAAGCAAGCAATTTAAGTGCTCAGTGGAAATGGAAGTACCTTTGACTGGGCTTCTGAATGCAGTGAAGGGGAAGCTGTCAGGAAAAGACACCAGTTCAAGGCAGCATAATACAGGGGCCCTTGGTATCTGACGGTGCAATCATTCATCACTGTCACCTTTAGTAACACTAATGGCCATGATTCGTTCCACTTCCTAAGAGTTAAAGGTCAACTGTAATGCAGGAAAATTCATTATTTGTTCAACACTGATATTCCCCTTTATAAACACACAGTACCTCCATAAACTTTCTCAAAACTGTACATGATGCCAAGTCCTACTGTGACTCTGCTGATGGGTGGCCAAGTTATACCTAAAGCAAAGATTCAGGACCAGACTGCATGGATACATGAGGCAAATATTGCAGTTCCACAGAAAATCCCTCTTTGGTTGGAGAAAATGCGATTCTTGGCAATGAGGGGCCTGACCGGCCTCAATACATATTTGTGTTGATTGTCTTCCTGACAGTGAAGAGAACCACTGTCCAACAGGACAGAGGTCCCCAGCCCCCAGGATCTAATGCCTGATGATCTGAGGTGGAGTGGATGTAATAATCATAGAAATAAAGTACACAATAAATGTAATGTATTTGAATCATCCCCAAACCATCCCCCCCAACCCTGCTCCATGGAAAAGTTGTCTTCCATGAAATGGGTCCCTGGTACCAGGAAGGTTGGGGACTGCTGTACAGGGGACAATCAGACTAGAAGGACAAGACTGAACATCAGAAACGTGGTTGTTCAGAGAGTAATCCCAGCCATTCCGCTTCCAAATGGAAAATGTGTATCATCTTGGAATCACTTCATCTTGCCATGCTGGGTTCTCCTAGATGCTGATTTTCCATTTTAAAACACGTTTTATTCTTTTATTACTTTGAGTGGATGGTTATCAGACTATTTCATTCTGCCTGACAACCGGTACCTCTACTTGGTCTGAGGAAAGACTTGGTGGTGAGTGATTTAAAAGGCCCTTTTAGTTTCAATTTAATGAGTCATTTTAAAAAATAGCACTTATGGTATGCCAGGCATTCTTCCAGAAATTTCACCAGGGATAACTGATTAACCCTTTTAAGTCAAGGATCGACCAAGTATAATTTAAGAATAAATTATATTTAAGAGAAATTATACTTAAATATAATTTATATATTATCTTAAATATAATTTATTCTTAAATTGTACTTAAATAAATTTATATGTTAAGAATAAATTATAATAATAAATTATATATACTTAATATATAATTAAGTATAAATTATATCTATCTCCCCACTACTCTGAGGGGACAGAGTTACAGAACTTCCTTTTCAGGCTTAAGGAAGATGCCCATCCCCATGTTACCCGCCTTGGGATGCTGAGTTTAAAGACTGCTGGGGAGAGAGAAGGCTTATTTTCATAGAGACCATGGAGCTCCTCCACCAAAAAGAGTAAAAATCCTGACTACCATTGCTTGCTGGTTGCCTGGTGGCTCAGAATCTGGTAAAGAATCTGCCTGCACTGTGGGAGGCCTGGGTTCAATCCCTGGGTTGGGAAGATCCCCTGGAGAAGGGAATGGTTACCCACTCCAGTATTCTTGCCTGGAGAATTCCATGGACAGAGGAGCCTGGTGGGCTACAGTCCATGGGGTCACAAAGAGCTGGACACGACTAAGCGACTTTCACTTAACCACTGCTTGCAGGTGTCTGGTACAGTAGGACACAAGCATGTGCTTTGTACCCAACAGAAATGTGCCCAGAGGTGTGCAAAAGCCATGCACATAAATGCTAATAGCAGCACTGTCCTCAGTACCCCCAAACTGGAAACAACCTCGTCTGCCAGCTGTGAAATGGATAAACCACTTGCGGCATATCCACACAGCAAAATACCCCACAGCAAGGAGAAGGAATGAACCACTGACACCCTAAACAGCATGGGCGACTCAGAAACATGACACCAAGTGTAGGAAGCCAGGCACAAAACGGTACATACTCTGTGACTGCTGTTTAATCGCTCAGCCATGTCTGACTCTTTGTGACCCCGCGGACTGTAGCCCGTCAGGCTCCTCTATCCATGGAATTCTCCAGTGAGAATACTGGAGTGGGTTGCCATTCCCTTCTCCAAGGGATCCTCCTGACCTGTGTTTCCTGCACTGGCAGGCGGATTCTTTACCACTGAGCCACCTGGGAAGCCCATACCATGTGATTCCATTTATACAAAGTTCAAGGACAGAAAAAACTCATCTCTGGAGACAGAGGTTGCAATATATGAAGAGTGGGGGCCTGTAGAGGGGTGGGGACTACCTGCAAAGGGGAACAAAGGAACTTCTAGAGCAGGGGTGGAACTATTTCATATTTTGATAGGGGTGTTGTTTACATGTGTATATCTGTTTGTTAAAATTCAAGTTGTATAAAGATCTACACACTTCACTGCCTGTGTGCTTTATATACTTCAATACAAAAGAGAGATGTTCCCTCATATGTGTTACAAGAATTCTGAAGCCATAGATTGTGTGGCTGCTCCCGTGCAGATGCTGCCAGTGGCGAGTCCATCATCTACAGCTTAATCCAGCTGCTGAAGCAAAGCCAAGCCTCTGAGAAATCAGATGCATGTGTCCTCTAACTCAGTCCCCATCAACCCTCACTGTACTCATTCCCTAAGGAAGATGTTTGCCACGGAGGGTTAAGAAGGTGCCAGAACTCTGATTCTCAAGCCACATTTGAATATCCTCAAGTTTTTGGCGGTGTGATTCAAACATGAGTGATTCCTAGCCCCAGCAGGAAGTGTATTTGTATGTAGCTCTCACTATGTTCACCCAATGCCATCCCTCTTTCTGTATCTTATCGTGGAGGAAGAGTAACTGTAGGGCTAAGATGTTTAGGCAGCTTGGATTTTGTGAGATTAGATGCATCAAACTCCTAGTTATTCTCCACATGGCCACTCAGTGAGAGACTCCATTTCCCAGCTTCCCTTATAGTTAGATAGGGGTCATGACTGTGCTCTCACCAACAGAATGTCAGTGGAAGTGGCCCATGCAAATTCTACTTGCATTAAAGGAAACGGCTTAACTGGGCTTCCACACTACTCCTTTCATCAGGCTGGAACAAAGAGTAAAGCAGAGACTGCTTCAACTAGAAGAGAACAACACTCTTGGGAATGAAAGAGCTACAAAATGGGCAGAAGTTAGATCCCTGAACAACTCCTATGCCACTAGCCTGGTCCACTCACCTCTAGACTGCTATGTGAAAGAGAAATTTCAATCACTGCATTTGGGGTCTCTATACTAGAGCATCTTAGCTGACACCCCTAGCAATAAGCTTTTGAGGCTCAGGGTCTCCAGGCAGGAATTTTCAAGTTTCACACACACTACGTAGCCTAGTAATTCAGATTACACTAGTACAGGAAGACAGCAGCCCCCTTCCCCATCATTCAATGTTAATCCTGTTGTTAAACTAGCCCCCTACCTCCACAGTCTATGAGACATTTTCAGCTCCTCGTTGGTATATATACAGTCCTGTCACAACACAGTCCCATCCTCCACACTCTGCCTCACTGCACACATTTGCTGCACCTATAAGCTCGTATTCTGGAGGTCCCCACACCTGAAGAACTCTCTGCTCACACTTCTGGCCACGTGGAGTGGCCTCTTCCTCAACCCCATCCCATGGTCTCCTCCGCCCATGAGGCAATTCTTACTAAGTCTTCAAAACCCAGCCCGAAAGACTCCCGAGAAGCCTCTTGAAAACCCCGAAGCAGAATGACTTTCTCCCTCTACTATGCTGCGGTATTCATCAAGACATTTATCACTCTGAGCTGTAGGGGTTTAGGTGCACGTCTGACCTCACAGCTAGAATATATGCTCCAAAGACAAAGTCCCTAAAGGTTAAGATCATGTCATGTCCATTTTCTTAACTTTGGCATTCAGCCATGATCTGGCTCATACTCAATGAGGGTTGAATGAAAGAAGGAAACAGAATATAAGATGCTCAACATCACTCATTATTACAGAAATGCAAATAAAACTACAATGAAGTATCACCTCACACTGGTCAGAATGGCCATCATCAAAAAGTCTACAAACAATAAATGCTGGAGAGGGTATGGAGAAAAGGAGACCCTCCTACACTGTTGGTGGGAGTGTAAGCTGGTACAGCCACAATGCAGAACAGTATGGAGGTTCCTTAAAAAACTCAAAGTAAAGGAATGATATGACCCAGCAATCCCACTACTGGTTGTACACCTTTAGAAAACCATAATTCAAAAAGACAGATGTACCCCAGAGTTCAAGGCAGCACTATTTACAATAGCCAGGATACGGAAGCAACCTAGATGTGCATCAACAGAGGAATAGATAACGAAGATGTGAGACAATATATATATGATGAAATACTACTTGGCCCTAAAAAGGAATGAAATTGGGTCATTTGCAGTGATGTTGATGGACCTAGAATCTGTCATACAGAGTAAAGTAAGTCAGAAAGAGAAAAACAAGTATCATATATTAATACATATTTGTGGAATCTAGAAAAATGGTACAGATGAATCTATTTGAAGGGCAGAAACAGAGATACAGACGTAGAGAAGGGACATGTGAATACAGTGGGGGAAGGGGAGGGCGGGACAAACTGAGAGAATAACAATGACATATACACACTACCACGTGTAAAATAGCTAATGAGAAGCTGCTGTGCAACACAGGGAGCTCAGCCTGGTGCTCTGTGATGACCCGGAAGGGTAGGTTAGGGGGTGGGAGGGAGCCTCAAGAGGGAGGGGATACACGCATACATATAGCTGATAAACTTAGTTGTACAGTGGAAAACTAGCAACATTGTAAAGCAATAATATTACAATTTTAAAACAGAAGAAAAAA
The DNA here is from genome assembly GCF_019923935.1 of Bubalus bubalis. Taxonomy (NCBI): domain Eukaryota; kingdom Metazoa; phylum Chordata; class Mammalia; order Artiodactyla; family Bovidae; genus Bubalus; species Bubalus bubalis. The sequence continues at coordinate 18,250,903 of NC_059181.1, forward strand.
AGGAAGCAGAATTTAACAGCTGGCCTGCTTCAAAACTCTATCCATACATTATCACTCTTACCTATTCAGTGCAAACGCATAGTGGAATTTAATGTTATGCTGGTCAGCCAAATCACACGTAGGCAGCATCTCCAGTGTTTCTACCAGCTTCACCATTGCATCATAGTCCTGTTGGCAAGAGGTCCCAAGGTGAGAGAGGAAACGCAGCTCTTTGCAGGGTTTCTTAAACAGTTATAAACATGAGACCACCTCAGTATTTAAATATAGGCCCTTCCCTACAGGCAGTATTCAGTGAAGTTAAAGTCCTTAAAAGAAGAGCAATGAGATTAAAAACAACAACAAGATGGATGAGAGAAGACAGAGGAAGAATCCCTGCTCTCCGAGGTCACAAAAGGACCAAGGAAAGGAAGTTAGATTCAAAGATGATAAACGAATGAGCCAAGCAGCTAGGAAAAGGTACCACATTTTGAGCATAGGAGAGTTATCACCATTGGCAGGGCTGTGGGTTAAAATGAACTGGATGTAAATATATAAGAAATCTTACAGTCATTTGCCACATAAAGGGAGGAAATATCCCAAGGCTTCCTATTTTGTCAGAAACATTCCAATTCATTTAAATCAGTTTCTCAGCCTTGGCACTAGTGACATTTGGAAGCTGGATCATTCTTTATGGTGGGGGCTGTCCTGTGTATCGTGGGATATTAAGCAGCACCTGTGACCTTGACCCACTAGGTGCCAGTAGCACTCTACCCCCCCACCCCAAGTTGTGACAACCCAAAATATCTCCAGACACTGCCACATGTCCTCCGCTTGAGAACCACGGCTCTAAACTGCATAATTACCCAGGGAAAAACTGCTACCGTGTTCGTCTCGGCTGTATCCCCTGTGAGCAGTGCCATCTGTTACCCTTTCAGCCAACTCAGAATCACTGTTACTGGCCAACTTGCTGACAGCTGGCCACAGTTAGCAGACGAGGACTTCCCACCGAAATCTCACGCCTGTTTTGTGGCATTACACTTTGATGCTGCTACCCAAGGAAAGGGAAAGCAGAGTACTGCAAGAAGCTTCTGACTCATCTTTGAGCCTAAGAGTCCCACCAAGGGAAGGTTATAAAGAGTAGAGATGTGTGAAAGCACGGGCAGAAGGAAGCCAGCCGCTCAATGGAAGAAAGACCTCAAACAAGGTCCTTCCCATTCTCTTGTTCCATGGGGCATCACTCAGTCAGCATAATTTCTAATAGCATCTGCTATTAAAATCAATTAGATGCATCTGTTTGTCACCAGGGGCATGAGTTCCTTAAGTGGTTGACTCTTGTTCTTGGCTCAGGTCATAAATGGAAGCCTCTCTCGTCTAAAGACCTGTGGCCAACAACCTCCAATATGGCTTTGCACTGATAGAATTCTACTGGTTATGTACACTGCTCTGTGTTCCTCCAAAGGGAAGGAAGACAAGACATCTTGGAAATGGCTTCACGGCATTAAACTTGGAGGGGGGAAATTATTGCTTTCCTCCATGGTACCATATTCTACAAATCCTGTCTTCAGGACTTTCCAGAAGTCTCTGCCCCTTGTCTTAGAATAAAGCCCTGCAGCCCCTGATTCCTGGACATGCCTCTGTTACTCCTGCTCTCCCTTTCACTAACAGGTAGAGCTAAACAAAGAAGGAAGTGACAAAGGCCTAAAGGAAGTAGAAGAGGAGAGGCATTAAGAGCAAGGACAACAGAGTTGCTTGCCTCAGTTTGAATCTTGACTTTTGCCAACTGCTGTGTGACCTTAGGCAAGTTATTTAGCTTCTCTGTACCTCATGTTCCTCATTTTTAAAATGGGAATAATCAGACTGTGCACCCCATAGGCTTCTGAAAAGGATTAAGTGAATTAGGGCTTACAAAGGGCTTGGAACAACGCCTAGCACAAACTGCATATAAATTGTTAAATTCTGAACTCCTTTTACTAAGCGGTACCATATCTAAGAATTTGCTGGAGCACCCTTCTGACATGACAAAACCTTCTGCAACGTTTCTACCACAAAAGATAGTGACCTATGACCCAGCCACATTCCCATTTTGGCTATAAAACAGCTACCTAACCATACATCTAGTGTATGAGTACTTCATACAAGGAATTCCCCATGTCAGGGAAGAACTGTGTTAGCTTCAGATAAGCATATGGCATACCTGGATATCACGATAGGACAGCAGTAAATTAATGATGATGTCTGAGGTCAGAACCTCAGTGTTATCCATGCGGAGTTTGATCCGAGCCAGCTCCTTGGCCAGTTCATCACCCTGGTATTTCTCTCTGGCTCTCCGGATGTCATTTAACAAGGTTTCTTTGTAATAAGCACTGGTGAGGGAAACAAGAAAAGCTCCAGTCATGTCTACAAGCATCCAGGACTGTGCTGCAGCCCAAACAAACCTAGCTCTCATGGACATGACTTAGGCCTTGCCCACACCTGAGCCTCCCAGGATCAGCCAACGGGGAGCACATCCTACTTGTGAGTGTCACTTTGCAAAAACCTAACCACTCAACAGTTACAAAGAAAATCAGTTCATTATGACCTTGAAAATATTTTCAAAGTTGATCCCCGATGTATTTGGATAACGCACAGGACTCACTAGCTACCCCACCCCATCCCCTCTCCTCCTGTATTTTCAAACACACAGAGGACAAGAAAGTACTTCACTTGAAGAGTAACTTCCCCCACCATTAAGAGATTTTTCACAAAGCCAAACAAAAGTCCAAAGCCATGAGACATAGTAAGATGAATGTCTTTAAGATGTATCTTTCAGGTATCCCCAGCTAGTAATCACAAAGCTTTTTACAACTGGTCGAGAAACAAAATCTGGAAGTGTCCAGGAGCAATACAAGAAGCCATGCCTGGACGCCTGCAGACCACCTCTGCCTTTCACCCCCTATTCTCTATGTCATTTTTGACAGCCAGAATGCTTTCCTAATGGAAGACACAGAACTTCCTTTATGTGGGCATCCAGATAATAACAGGGATGTATTACAACATTTAAAGCAGTTTAAATTCACACTGGAATGTCTCACCATAGCCCCTCCAAGAACCAATGCTAGTATTCAGTACTTGGTTTAAAATAGATGAATTTAAATATGTTGTCTACTTTCCAAGCAATTTTTTTTCTATGGAGACTTGGCATGACCAAGTTATAATACTGTCAACCCATTACATAGCTGAAACGATTTAACTGTAGACAGTAAAATTAGGTTGTTTCTTAAAAAGAACAAGTTTAACAAGTAATAGTCTTCAGAGAATGAGAAACAATACCAAAGAATAACCAATGTTGATTTTAATTGTTACAAAACTCTGTCCAAAAAAGTGTTTACAGTACACTTCCTGGTCCAATGCTTATAATAAATCTCAACATTTCAGTAATTAAGTGAAATTAATTTACTTTCACTTAAGTAAAGTGAAAGTGCTCTGATATAAAAGTATCAGTGCATTGCTTTAATTTTTATCTCCTTGTCTCTTGCTTGTTACCTCAATGATGAGCAAATTAGTAGATTCTACTAATGTTTAAAATTCTATGATTAATCAAATGAATAATTAAGTTGGTTGATAGCCACTGTCCATTTGCTGGACTATAAAGGCATCAAAAGCTATTAAAGTGTTATTAGTTTCTTCTGTCAAGTAAAAATGTACACTTTAGTCTTGTTTTCAAGGGGAACTCTGAAAAATAGTTTCAATAAACTAAGAAACCTAGTAAGAATGGTAACCTGTAAGTAAATAAACAAAACACTGAATTAAGTATGGCTTGGAGACAACATGTATGTAATAAACATGCAGCCATTTCTGCCTCTGGTAACCAGGAAAGATACTGCTAATAAGTGTGAACTTGGAAATGGCTCCAAATCCCTTTTCTGCACAGGGCTCCGGGTGGCCTTCATCAATCTATGCAAGTTGGCATTTGAGCTGAAAATCTGTCTGCCATCCCTGTTACAGATGTTTTCAATCATTAGCATCATTTACCCTCTCACTAACCCTTGCCAGGTATCTGGGAGTTCAAGGGGTGGAATCAACCAACAGGTATTTCAAGTTCTTTGAAATTAAACCAAATTGAAAGACTTGTCTTCCTACTGAAACATACATAAAGTGAATGAGAAACAAACCTGAGGCCACTTCTTGCAGACACCTTGCTCATCTGGCAGACTCAAGCTAGCCTACTTCCTCGTCAGACCTGAAAAAATGATCCTGGGAGACTTTTCTCCCTGAACCTCACTAGAATATTCACTGTGCAGTAAGAAAATAGTTAGCAAGCTGGGTCCGAATGAAGTTTTTGAGGGATGTGCTGCAAAAGGTGCCCCGTTTACTTTCTAGATTGGCATGTGGTCACATATACCTGAGTTGCCAGTCTTCTTTTCCCATTACAACCTGCAGCAGAAACTGTGTGTCCAGAAAAGAGGTGACAGGATAGAAAAGGAGAACAGACTGTGAAAAAGCATGCACCTCCCACCAGCCCCAGAGTAGTAATGCTCCACAGTTTGGGGCACCACAGCGCAAGCCAGAGGGACGTGTGGCCCTTATACTTCAAGTCAGTTCTGCCAGCGCTTTGGATTTTCATTTGTTTTGGAAAGACAAATCCTTCTCCTTGTGACTTAACTTTCAGGAGTAAATCCTTTAAACTGGCTACAGGCAAAGGAAATCTGAATTCTTTCTTTAAGTGGAATAATTTTTCTGCCTTCAAGTTTCAAAACAGGGATATTTCAAGGGCTGGTTTCTTGAGCACTGAGGCTCCAAGAGGTGAGCTGACTGTTCCAAGGCTACACAGTGAAGGACGGCCTGAGCCAGGATTCAAACCCAAACCTGTCAGCTCTTGAATTATTGCTCCACACCTTCTCTGACATAAATCTACCAAGAACATGTCCCAGGGCACACCGTGGTCAGGATGGCTTCAGCTTGACTCAATATACCCTGACTTGTATAGCAAAGGGGCTAATGTTTGGAATAACTTTGCTGACACATTAACAACCTCAACAGCTGATTGGCGGTGGGCAGGAACTCACCTTCAGAAATGATCTTAGAACACAGAATGTCAGAGTTGAAAGTGCATTAAAGAAAATCAATGATTTAAGTTCCTTTCTAGATGAGAAAACAGCTACAGAAAAGCTATTTGTCAAGGTTGCGTAAGGAGCTGGAACCAAACACAAACTGAACCCTGACCTCAACTCCAGTTTCATTCTCTTTCAGCTACACCTCAACAGCCCAATGCAGTGAGCCAGTGTGAAACCCTGGATTCCAGGATGACTTTAAAATGACTGGTTGGAGTTCCCCACTCTCTGGGCACTATGGTCTCTTGAAGGTACATCACCTCCATGGACACGAAAGGAAAATTTTGGTCAAGCTCCCAAGGTTGAGGACAGTTGATGGGAATTACCATGAGGTCACATGGATGTCCTTGAGAAGGCTAGTAAACCTGTCCACCAGAGGCACACACAGTGGACCGAGGAGGGTGTCCCAGTTGGGCTGCATGTACTCCGAGGCACGCCGCTGGGCATCACTCTCACAGCAAAAATAATCAGCGCATGGTGTCATGATGTATGGGATGAAATAATAATTTCCACTGGATGCCTGGAAAAAAGAAACAAAAATGTTTCACAAAATAAACAATGCAGAAGCACAGCTGTGGATTTGGGCAGGTGGAACCTTGGTGGGACAGGAAAGGAGAAAATGCCTGACAATGAACAACTACTTGCACAATATGACTATGAATCTATCAGATGCAAACAGGAAACCACTCCATTTCACAAGCTCTAACACATGGGCATACAACAAAAATTTGGTTTTCAATGCTGAACTGAGCAGTATACATCTCTGAATTTCACTGGCAGAGATTTTAGGTTTTTAATTCCCAGAAATTATATTTCATTACATATCCTCCAAATCAGAGGGAACGTCAGCCCAATGATAACCAAGAAGTAAAATGTAAAGGTTTAATTTACTTTCTTTTGGCATGGCAATGGCATCCCACTCCAGTACTCCTGCCTGGAGGATCCCATGGATGGAGGAGCCTGGTAGGCTGCAGTCCATGGGGTCGCTAAGAGTCGGACACGACTGAGCGACTTCACTTTCATTTTTCACTTTCACGCATTGGAGCAGGAAATGGCAACCCACTCCAGTGTTCTTGCCTGGGGAATCCCAGGGACAGGGGAGCCTGTTGGGCTGCCGTCTATGGGGTCGCACAGAGTAGGACACGACTGAAGCAACTTAGCAGCAGCAGCAGCAGGAAAAGCCTTATTATTTGATAATTTAACCACAGGTGAATTATTTATAAACTTTGTTGAGTAGAAACTGTTTTGCAGGAAGCAGATATTAACATATAATTAGTCCCAGAGATGTTTTGGGGAAAATATTTTGTTTAAAAATTTTTACATTGTCAAATAATACTCAAGTAAAACTATGCTTTTTCTATGGAATAATCATGATTCATAGTCAAATTGTAACCATTTTTAAAGCATAAATGCTACCTTTAGTTTTTTTTTTTACTCTTTCAGTTTTTAAATTATGAAAGTATGATAACACATTTACAGGAGACTTGGAAAATATACAAGAAAGTTACATATAGTTCTACTATATATTACAATTATTCTAAATAGATAAATTTTTAGTTGGAGTTTATCAAACTCTCAAGTATTAATAGAATGAAGATACAGAAAAGTAGAAGGAAAGCACCAATTCAACATAATTAAGATTAATACAATTTTCACACAACAGTAGGATACAAATTCTATTCAAGTTCCCATAGACTATATATAAACTAGGAGACACTGGAACATATGCAGGGACATAAAACAGGTGCAAAAAATTCATGGTCTAAAGGTACTGAAATCATACAGAGTTGGTTCTCTTATCACTGTGGAATTATGTTAGAAATCAGAGTAAAGTAAGCCAGAAAGAAAAACACCAATACAGTATACTAATGCATATATATGGAATTTAGAAAGATGGTAACAATAACCCTGTGTACGAGACAGCAAAAGAGACAATGATGTATAGAAAAGTCTTATGGACTCTGTGGGAGAGGGAGAGGGTGGGAAGATTTGGGAGAATGGCATTGAAACATGTAAAATATCATGTATGAAACGAGTTGCCAGTCCAGGTTCGATGCACGATACTGGATGCTTGGGGCTGGTGCACTGGGACGACCCAAGGGATGGTATGGGGAGGGAGGAGGGAGGAGGGTTCAGGATGGGGAACACATGTATACCTGTGGCGGATTCATTTTGATATTTGGCAAAACTAATACAATTATGTAAAGTTTAAAAATAAAATTAAATTAAAAAAAAGTATACAAGCAAAAAAGAAATCAGTATCAAAAGATATTTGAAAATAACCCACGTATTTTCAAGTCCACTGTGACATTTACCGAGAGATCTTTGACTTAGCCATTGAAAGCCTCAGTAAACTTAGAAGACTGAAAAAACACAGAGGGTGATTACAGAGGAGGAAGCATTTAAATGAGAAATATTAAAATGAAAAATTAATATTGTCCTGGAGGTCTCTGAGATTGTCCTCATTTCTTTTAATTCGTTTTTCTTTTATCCTCTCTGATTCATTTATTTCTACCATTCTATCTTCTAATTCACTAATCCTATCTTCTGCCTCTGTTATTCTACTATTTGTTGCCTCCAGAGTGTTTTTAATTTCATTTATTGAATTATTCATTATATATTGACTCTTTTTTATTTCTTCTAGGTCCTTGTTAAACCTTTCTTGCATCTTCTCAATCCTTGTCTCCAGGCTATTTATCTGTGATTCCATTTTAATTTCAAGATTTTGGATCAATTTCACTATCATTATTCGGAATTCTTTATCAGGTAGATTCCCTATCTCTTCCTCTTTTGTTTGGTTTGGTGGGCATTTATCCTGTTCCTTTATCTGCTGGGTATTCCTCTGTCTCTTCATCTTGTTTAAATTGCTGAGTCTGGGGTGTCCTTTGTTTAAATTGCTGAGTCTGGGGTGTCCTTTCTGTATTCTGGCAGTTTGTGGAGTTCTCTTTATTGTGGCGTTTCCTCGCTGTGTGTGGGTTTGTACAGGTGGCCTGTCAAGGTTTCCCAGTTAGGGAAGCTTGTGTCGGTGTTCTGGTGGGTGGAGCTGTATTTCTTCTCTCTGGAGTGCAATGAAGTGTCCAGTAATGAGTTATGAGATGTCTATGGTTTTGGGGTGACTTTGGGCAGCCTGTATCTTGAAGCTCAGGGCTGTGTTCCTTTGTTGCTGGAGAATTTGCTTGGTATGTCTTGCCCTGGATCGTGTTGGCCCTTGTGTGGTGCTTGGTTTCAGTGTCAGTATGGAGGCGTTTGATGAGCTCCTGTCAATTAATGTTCCTTGGAGTCAGGAGTTCCCTGGAGTCAGGGTTTGGACTGAAGCCTCCTGCTTCCAGTTATCGGTCTTATTTTTACAGTAGTTTCAAAACTTCTCCTTCTATACAGCACCATTGATAAAACATCTACGTTAAAGATGAAAAGTTTCTCTACTGTGAGGGTCACTCAGAGAGGTTCACAGCGTTACATGGAGAAGAGAAGAGGGAGGAGGGAGTTAGAGGTGACCCAAATGAGATGAGGTGGAATCAATAGTGGAGAGAGTGGGCTAGCCAGTAATCATAGGGGTTCCAGAAGAAGAAGACAAAAAGAAAGACCATGAGAAAATACTTGAGGAGATAATAGTTGAAAACTTCCCTAAAATGGGGAAGGAAATAATCACCCAAGTCCAAGAAACCCAGAGAGTCCCAAACAGGATAAACCCAAGGCGAAACACCCCAAGACACATATTAATCAAATTAATGAAGAGCAAACACAAAGAACAAATATTAAAAGCAGCAAGGGAAAAAACAACAAATAACACACAAGGGAATTCCCATAAGGATAACAGCTGATCTTTCAATAGAAACTCTTCAAGCCAGGAGGGAATGGCAAGACATACTTAAAATGATGAAAGAAAATAACCTACAGCCCAGATTATTGTACCCAGCAAGGATCTCATTCAAGTATAAAGGAGAAATCAAAAGCTTTTCAGACAAGCAAAAGCTGAGAGAATTCTGCACCACCAAACCAACTCTCCAACAAATACTTAAGGATATTCTCTAGACAGGAAACACAAAAACGGTGTATAAATTCAAACCCAAAACAATAAAGTAAATGGCAACAGGATCATACTTATCAGTAATTACCTTAAACGTAAACGGGTTGAATGCCCCAACCAAAAGACAAAGACTGGCTGAATGGATACAAAAACAAGACCCCTACATATGTTGTCTACAAGAGACCCACCTCAAAACAGGGGACACATACAGACTGAAAGTGAAGGGCTGGAAAAAGATTTTCCATGCAAATAGGGACCAAAAGAAAGCAGGAGTAGCAATACTCATATCAGATAAAATAGACTTTAAAACAAAGGCTGTGAAGAGACAAAGAAGGTCACTACATAATGATCAAAGGATCAATCCAAGAAGAAGATATAACAATTATAAATATATATGCACCCAACATGGGAGCACTGCAGTATGTAAGACAAATGCTAACAAGTATGAAAGGAGAAATGAACAATAACACAATAATAGTGGGAGACTTTAATACGCCACTCACACCTATGGATAGATCAACTAAACAGAAAATTAACAAGGAAACACAAACTTTAAACGATACAATAGACCAGTTAGACCTAATTGATATCTATAGGACATTTCATCCCAAAACAATGAATTTCACCTTTTTCTCAAGTGCACATGGAACCTTCTCCAGGATAGATCACATCCTGGGCCATAAAGCTAGCCTTGGTAAATTCAAAAAAATAGAAATCATTCCAAGCATCGTTTCTGACCACAATGCAGTAAGATTAGATCTCAATTACAGGAGAAAAACTATTAAAAAATCCAACATATGGAGGCTGAACAACACGCTGCTGAATAACCAACAAATCACAGAAGAAATCAAAAAAGAAATCAAAATTTGCATAGAAACGAATGAAAATGAAAACACAACAACCCAAAACCTCTGGGACATGGTAAAAGCAGTCCTAAGGGGAAAGTTCATAGCAATACAGGCACACCTCAAGAAACAAGAAAAAAGTCAAATAAATAACCTAACTCTACACCTAAAGCAACTAGAAAAGGAAGAAATGAAGAACCCTAGGGTTAGTAGAAGGAAAGAAATCTTAAAAATTAGAGCAGAAATAAATGCAAAAGAAACAAAAGAGACCATAGCAAAAATCAACAAAGCCAAAAGCTGGTTCTTTGAAAGGATAAATAAAATTGACAAACCATTAGCCAGACTCATCAAGAAACAAAGGGAGAAAAATCAAATCAATAAAATTAGAAATGAAAATGGAGAGATCACAACAGACAACACAGAAATACAAAGGATCATAAGAGACTACTATCAACAATTATATGCCAATAAGATGGACAACATGGAAGAAATGGACAAATTCTTAGAAAAGTACAACTTTCCAAAACTGGACCAGGAAGAAATAGAAAATCTTAACAGACCCATCACAAGCATGGAAATTGAAACTGTAAACAAAAATCTTCCAGCAAACAAAAGCCCAGGTCCAGACGGCTTCACAGCTGAATTCTACCAAAAATTTAGAGAGGAGCTAACACCTATCCTGCTCAAACTCTTCCAGAAAATTGCAGAGGAAGGTAAACTTCCAAACTCATTCTATGAGGCCACCATCACCCTAATACCAAAACCTGACAAAGATCCCACAAAAAAAGAAAACTACAGGCCAATATCACTGATGAACACAGATGCAAAAATCCTTAACAAAATTCTAGCAATCAGAATCCAACAACACATTAAAAAGATCATACACCATGACCAAGTGGGCTTTATCCCAGGGATGCAAGGATTCTTCAATATCCGCAAATCAATCAATGTAATACACCACATTAACAAATTGAAAAATAAAAACCATATGATTATCTCAATAGATGCAGAGAAAGCCTTTGACAAAATTCAACATCCATTTATGATCAAAACTCTCCAGAAAGCAGGAATAGAAGGAACATACCTCAACATAATCAAAGCTATATATGACAAACCCACAGCAAACATTATCCTCAATGGTGAAAAACTGAAAGCATTTCCTCTAAAGTCAGGAACAAGACAAGGGTGCCCACTTTCACCATTACTATTCAACATAGTTTTGGAAGTTTTGGCCACAGCAATCAGAGCAGAAAAAGAAATAAAAGGAATCCAAATTGGAAAAGAAGAAGTAAAACTCGCACTATTTGCAGATGACATGATCCTCTACATAGAAAACCCTAAAGACTCCACCAGAAAATTACTAGAACTCATCAATGACTATAGTAAAGTTGCAGGATATAAAATCAACACACAGAAATCCCTTGCATTCCTATACACTAATAATGAGAAAACAGAAAGAGAAATTAAGGAAACAATTCCATTCACCATTGCAACGGAAAGAATAAAATACTTAGGAATATATCTACCTAAAGAAACTAAAGACCTATATATAGAAAACTATAAAACACTGGTGAAAGAAATCAAAGAGGACACTAACAGATGGAGAAATATACCATGTTCATGGATTGGAAGAATCAATATAGTGAAAATGAGTATACTACCCAAAGCAATTTATAGATTCAATGCAATCCCTATCAAGCTACCAACGGTATTCTTCACAGAGTTAGAACAAATAATTTCACAATTTGTATGGAAATACAAAAAACCTCGAATAGCCAAAGCGATCTTGAAAAAGAAGAATGGAACTGGAGGAGTCAACCTACCTGACCTCAGGCTCTACTACAAAGCCACAGTTATCAAGACAGTATGGTACTGGCACAAAGACAGAAATATAGATCAATGGAACAAAATAGAAAGCCCAGAGATAAATCCATGCACATATGGACACCTTATCTTCGACAAAGGAGGCAAGAATATACAATGGATTAAAGACAATCTCTTTAACAAGTGGTGCTGGGAAATCTGGTCAACCACTTGTAAAAGAATGAAACTAGAACACTTTCTAACACCATACACAAAAATAAACTCAAAATGGATTAAAGATCTAAACGTAAGACCAGAAACTATAAAACTCCTAGAGGAGAACATAGGCAAAACACTCTCTGACATACATCACAGCAGGATCCTCTATGACCCACCTCCCAGAATATTGGAAATAAAAGCAAAAATAAACAAATGGGACCTAATTAACCTTAAAAGCTTCTGCACATCAAAGGAAACTATTAGCAAGGTGAAAAGACAGCCTTCAGAATGGGAGAAGATAATAGCAAATGAAGCAACTGACAAACAACTAATCTCGAGAATATACAAGCAACTCCTACAGCTCAACTCCAGAAAAATAAATGACCCAATCAAAAAATGGGCCAAAGAACTAAATAGACATTTCTCCAAAGAAGACATACAGATGGCTAACAAACACATGAAAAGATGCTCAACATCACTCATTATCAGAGAAATGCAAATCAAAACCACTATGAGGTACCATCTCACACCAGTCAGAATGGCTGCGATCCAAAAGTCTACAAGCAATAAATGCTGGAGAGGGTGTGGAGAAAAGGGAACCCTCTTATACTGTTGGTGGGAATGCAAACTAGTACAGCCACTATGGAGAACAGTGTGGAGATTCCTTAAAAAAATGGAAATAGAACTGCCTTATGATCCAGCAATCCCACTGCTGGGCATACACACTGAGGAAACCAGAAGGGAAAGAGACACGTGTACCCCAATGTTCATCGCAGCACCGTTTATAATAGCCAGGACATGGAAGCAACCTAGATGTCCATCAGCAGATGAATGGATAAGAAAGCTATGGTACATATACACAATGGAGTATTACTCAGCCATTAAAAGAATACATTTGAATCAGTTCTAATGAGGTGGATGAAACTGGAGCCTATTATACAGAGTGAAGTAAGCCAGAAAGAAAAACACCAATACACTATACTAACGCATATATATGGAATTTAGAAAGATGGTAACAATAACCCTGTGTACTAGACAGCAAAAGAGACACTGATGTATAGAACAGTCTTATTGACTCTGTGGGAGAGGGAGAGGGTGGGAAGATTTGGGAGAATGGCATTGAAACATGTAAAATATCATGTATGAAATGAGTTGCCAGTCCAGGTTCGATGCACGATACTGGATGCTTGGGGCTAGTGCACTGGGACGACCCAGAGGGATGGTATGGGGAGGGAGGAGGGAGGAGGGTTCAGGGTGGGGAACACATGTATACCTGTGGCAGATTCATTTTGATATTTGGCAAAACTAATACAATTATGTAAAGTTTAAAAATAAAATAAAATTTAAAAAAAATGAAAAATTAATATCAAAGATTTAAAACCCCTATGTATTTGGAAATTAAATGTCCACTTTTAAATGATGGGTGTAACTAAGAAGCCCTAACAAGGAAAATTAGAAAATATTTGTAACAGAATAAAAATGAAAAGAGAATTTACCAGAATTTGTTGCACGCAGCTGAAACTGCTCAATGCAACTAAATACAAAGCAGAATCTTGAATAAGGTATGAAAATAAATAATGGACACTAGCATAAAATCTTGTGAAATTTGTAAAATTGTACTTTACTTAATAATACTGTTATCACATGTTTTCTGGGGTTTTTTTTAGACAACATAGTATTTCTTGATATTCTCAGAACTGGATTAGAAGTTTTGAGCTTCAAATTTTTGTAAAAAAGATCACTAAGATAATAAACTTCCTAGTCTTTTAGCAGTAATATCAGATGCCAAAATATATGGAACTATATCAAAGTTTTGAGTGAATATTAATTAGAAACCTACCATTCTATTTATACTAAGTCAAACAAATGGAATTAAAATGTCATAAATTATTTAGCTAGGAAAAAATTCATAACATTTCTAAAATATATATATATCATACATACTATATATACACACACATATATATACATATACAAAAGTTTTTCTACTGTGCTTGATACAGGCTTGAGAAAGAAAAACAGAAAAGACACAAAGAAGTTAGAAAACATAAACTAAATGAAATGGGAGCACTGAACATGAAATAGAAAAAGAAACACTACCTTTAAATAGCATTCAGCCCATGCTCGGGCTCCCTGAGAGCTCAGTTGGTAAAGAGTCTGCCTGCAATGCACGAGACCCCAGTTAGATTCCTGGGTCGGGAAGGTCCCCTGGAGAAGAGATAGGCTACCCACTCCAGTATTCTTGGGCTTCCCTTGTGGCTCAGCTGGTAAAGAGTTCACCTGCAATGTGGGTGATCTAGTTTTGATCCCTGGGTTGGGTAGATCCCCTGGAGAAGGGCAAGTCTACCCACTCCAGTATTCTTGGGCTTCCCTTGCGGCTCAGCCGGTAAAGAATCCACCTGCAATGCAGGAGACCTGGGTTCGATCCCTGGGTTGGGAGGGTCCCCTTCAGGAAGGAAAGGCTACCCACTCCAGTATTCTGGCCTGGAGAATTCCAAGGACTATACAGTCCATGGGGTTGCAAAGAGTCGGATACGACTGAGACTTTCACTTTTCACTTTTTCAAGCCCATGTTCAGTTTTTAGCATATCTGGAGGACTACAATATGCTCTTAAACGACATTCTACTATCACAGTCTATCTTTTGTCTGTACTGTTACAAAAAGCCACTATGTTAAAATTTCTGACTTGTTAATTCCTATATCTTCACTAAGTTTTAAAGAATTTGATGCCAGCAGTAATACATCTGACTTTCCCCCCTAACTTGTTAAACTAAAGGAGTTATCTAGGAAATTTGGCATCAGTTCAGTTGCTCAGTCATGACTGACTCTGCGACTCCATGAACCGCAGCACCCAGGCCTCCCTGTCCATCACCAAATCCCAGAGTCCACCCAAACCCATGTCCATTGTGTCGGTGATGCCATCCAACCATCTCATCCTCTGTCGTCCCCTTCTCCTCCTGCCTTCGATCTTTCCCAGCATCAGGTTCTTTTCCAAGGAGTCGGTTCTTTGCATCAGGTGGCCAAAGCACTGGAGTTTCAGCTTCAGCATCAGTCCTTCCAATGAATATTCAGGACTGATTTCCTTTAGGATGGACTGGTTGGATCTCCTTGCTGTCCAAGGGACTCTCAAGAGTCTTCTCCAACACCACAGTTCATCAATTCTTCGGCACTCAGCTTTCTTTATAGTCCAACTCTCACATCCATGCATGACTACTGGAAAAACCATAGCCTTGACTAGATGGACCTTTGTTGGCAAATTAATGTCTCTGCTTTTTAATATGCTGTCTAGATTGGTCATAACTTTTCTTACAAGGAGTAAGTGTCTTTTAATTTCATGGTTGCAGTCACCATCTGCAGTGATTTTGGAGCCCCCCCAGAAAAAGTCTGTCACTGTTTCCCCATCTGCCGGGAGCCAGCATATTGCATATTGAGTGAGGATCTGGAATAGCTCAACTAGAATTCTATCACTGCCGGGGGCCAGCGTGAGGCACTCCGCCCATGGCAAAGGTCATGAGGAAGGAGGCTAGGCATATGCAAAGGCGGGATCGAGCCTCAGGAGTCCCCCTGGAAATTCTCGAGCATCTACCCCCAAAACCAGAGTCTGCCTACTTTCTGCTTTGTGCTTTCACCTACACCTCTGACTTTACGGGGGGCTGTCCCCCACTACCTCTCTCTGAAAAGAGAGTTAGCTTACAGCTCCAGTTAATAATTCCTGGGTGTGACAGTGTTTCAACCTACAAACTCCTTTGGAAATCCTCTAGCCTGCCTGAATAGGTTTTTCCGGCCACAGGTGATTGTTCAGAGCCTCCCAACTGTGAGAGGCAGGAGATGTTCTAAACTGCCTAAACACAGATTCCTTTGAGTAGTTAAAAGATTGATTAGAAATTGTATTGGTGAAGGGTTTTTTTCACTTGTTGAGCCAATGTTTGCTGCTAAGTCTCCATACTCCTTACCTACTGTATCCTTGGCAGTGTATTGATTGATATAATGGGTGTATAGAAATGTAAAATGCAGCTTTGTCCAATGCTTTTTTGGAGGCTGCTGCCTGACTTCGGAATAATCACCTTTAGAGAAAAATAAGTTTCTTAAAATGTTAACAGGCCTCCGGGCCAGAAGATGATGTAAATCACCTGAACTTTTGCATATGATAAGTTTGAAAGCCTGGCTTCAATTAGAACCAGGAACTGCTGTCCTTGCATGACTCCACCCCTTCCCCCATTATCCTTTATGCACAACTTAAGGTATAAAACTATTTTGGAAAATAAAGTACGCCCCTTTTTTTGTTCACCGAAATTTGGTCTCCCCATGTCGTTCTTTCTTTCACCTTCTGGCTGAATCTTTCCTCTGAGGCGGGGAAGCTCGTCAAGCCTACTAATTTTGCCTGGGCTTCTAAGATCCGACCGGGGAGGCCTTAGTGTCTCCTCTCCTTCGGGAGAACGGGAGGACGCCTGCGGCCTTCGTAGGTGACGTTAATTCCCTGCTTTGGAATTTTATTCAGCCTCTTTTCTCCACTGAATTTTCCTACTGAGCTATCCTTATTTCAGCCGCTTTTCTCCACTGAATTTCCTCACTGAGCTATCCTTATTCTATTACTCTTTGTATCCTTAATTAAAGTGTAATTAAGCAGTTGTTTCCTGACCCTCGCCTACGCCGTCTCTCCTTCGAATACCCTGGATCAGCTGGGGCTGGACCCCGGCACCCATCTATTTGCCATGAAGTGATGGGATAATTTGGCATAACACATAACCTTGGGAAGCACACTTTCACCAAGAATGAGAGGTCAAATGAGCAATACAACTTCTTCTAAATTAAAAAGAAATTCATTCACCCCAGAGACAACTGTCGGAATGCTACAATTTCAGATCAAACAGAGGTCTTGGGAAAACTCCACATTGGGGAACTAGTTTCAAACATATATGTGATAGACATTTTAGTTTTCCTTTTGAATAAGATTTGCTTACACAAGGACAGGTGGTATTCTTCTTTCTATCTAAATTCAAAATACAAATAATTGTCTTGAAATTCTCTCCCTCTTTTGCACCTCCTAGGGCATCTATATCCCTGATGAGATGTCTGTAGGCCCTAAAATACTTTGTTAAGGAAAAATGATTAGCGCTGCTCCACTCAATCATACTTGAGACTGCATCAGCACACTTTTTCTGTAAAAGGCCAGATGGTAAATGTTTTTGGTCTTGTGGGCCATATAATCTCTACTCTCCAAGTACTCAACTCTGCTGTTAAATCATGAAAGCGGCCACAGACAAGACACAGACACATGAGCATGGCTGTGCCCAGTGAAACTATTTATGGGCAAAAATCTGAATTTCATATTTTCACATGTCCTAGAATATGCTTTGGGCTTCCCCAGTGGCTCAGTGGTAAAGAATCTGCCTGCCAATGCAGGAGACACTGGTTCAATCCCTGGGTTGGGAGGACTACCTGGAGAAGGAAAAGGCAACACACTTCAGTATTCTTGCCTGAGAAATCCCACGGACAGAGCAGCCTGGCAGGCTCCAGTCCACAAGGTTGCAAACAGTTGGACACGACTTAGTGACTAAACAACAACAACAAAATATTCTTCATCTTCTGATTTTTTTTCTCAATCGCTAAAAAGTGTAAAAGCCATTGTAAGCTCACAGGTCATACTAAAACAAATGGTGGGCCAACCCTTGTCTAACACTAACCTGCCTGATGTTTCATGATTCCTGATAACAGATTTTATGAAAGTACTTACCCTGCTGCAAAATAGCAGCTGGAGACTGTCCCTGTGGACACTAGATACTGGAGTTAAACACCTCTCACTGCAAATGCTGGTGTGTTATAAAGAGAGGTGGCAACATTATGGGTATGTTGGTGATAAATGGGGAACAGGAGGAAGACTCATGGTTACTTCCTAGCAATCACTGAGCAAAGCCTGCACCAGAGGAACAAAGACCCTTCCCCCTCTGGTAATATCTGCAAATTCTCAAAGATCGATTCAAAGTGCCTAACAAAGTAAGCTTTTGGTAGGTTAGAGACACATTTCTCCATCATCTATATCAAGAAAGTCATGGTGCCAAAGTTAATTAAATTAAATGCCATTATGCATTCATTTATACATTAATCTGCTTGTTCTTTTACCTAAAGTTGGTTGAGTTTATGGTAAAAAGATTTCCTAGTTTAGACTAAGAAGGATAAAAGAGCTGTGTGAATCAGTGAAGTCTAGAAGGTAAAAAATAAAAATCCCTGAAGGAATGGAGTTTGTTATTTTCAAAAAGTTAGGGCTAGACAAATATGTGGAGCTCCTCAGATTCCCTTCCCAGAAAATCAACCATAACTGGTAAGAAATATTTTTCTAAAAAAACCATTTCAAGTCTGTATAAAATGTCTTAAGAGCAAACAGCAAATGGACAAGAGATCTTTATTCAAAAAACAATTAAATCTTGATAAGGACAGTGAGGCTGTAGCATGTGAGCTATAAGCTGCTCTTCTCCTACCCTCCAGCCCAGAGTGACAGTTCTACTCTGGATGGGTACAGCCAAGAAGATGTGGCCCCCTGCCACCCCCAATCTCAAGTCTAAGATGACAGCTTCTCCCTAGGAAGGCTAGGCCACCAGCATCCTCATTCACCAGCGTCCTGTGTTGTAAAAGCCCTATTCCAGGTAAGTGTGGTTAAGAGAACCAGGGCTCCATCCCCTCACCCACTTCCCACTCGTATGGCATCTTAGGTCAATCAGGCCAAGAATACTGGGCCCTGATCATCTATGTCCCAGCTCACATCGGATGGAGGTTCCATGTTAGGAGAGGCAAGCTGAGAAGGTCAGGGGCTGCTAGCTCTGGCCAGCAGCCCACTCACAGCAGGGTATCATTCTAAAAGAGGCAGGCTGCTATCCCCTTGTCCTGCTCTGGAGCAGTGCTGCAGAGCTCTGCCTAGGGTCAAGGCATAAGGTAAAAACACAGAGCTCTGCAGCTCTCCCCAAGGGGACTGGTTTTATGTGGAACATAGCATGGGGAAGTTCAAACCCATGGAAGCTGTCAAAGACTACGAAGACTTTTGTAGCAAGAAATGAAGAGGAGGCTGGTAGCTCCATGAGAGCAATGGGTGAAAGGTAGACCAGCTAGAAGTTTAACAAAAAGGAACAGGGGAACAGAGAGTTATGGAAGCCTTCCTGTGGTCAGAGTAGACTTTAAAGAACAGCCTTAAAAAACCACATCTGCAAAGAAGTTCAATGTTAATGATATTAGACTGTGGAACATTTAGGTCTCAGGTTACTGGCTAAAACAATAAAGCAATTAGCTACCAATTTGGGGACACTAACAACTGGATGTGGTATCAATAGAGGAAGATCAATCAGGAACTTAAATCCCACCAGGGAACTCTCCTGTGGCCCAGTGTTTAAGAATCTGCCTGCCAACGCAGGAGACATGGGTTCAACCCCCGATCCAGCAAGACTCCACATGCTGTGGAGCAACTAAGCCCACGCACCACAACTTCTGAGCCCGAGTGTCGCAACTACTGAAGTCAGTGTGCCTACAGCCTGTGCTTTGCAACACGAGAAGCCACTGCAATGAGAAGCTCGTGCGCAGCAACAAAGACCCAGTGCAACCAAAAAAAGAAAAAATCAAGAAGAAAAACTTAATAGTGAAATTAGGGAAAGATATAGTCCAAGAGAGCCCAGCTATAATCACTGTCACCCCAGGTGGGGATGAGTTAGGGTAGCTGTGTGCATGCCCAAGGCTGCACCTTCTGAGGAGTGACATCAGAGGCTGCACACTGTGGAGGAAACAGACCTCAGTGAACTAGTCCAGCAAAGTCACTCAACAAATAAACCAATAAACAGGAAGAAATTGCAGAGGCAGGAGGGAGAGAAATAAGTATCCAGAGTTGCTACATTACCTAAAGTGTCCAGTTTTCAACCACAAAAAATGCAAAGAAACAGGGCAGCATGGTCCATATGTATGAAAAACAGCAGGCAATGAGTAACTGCCTTTGAAAGGACCCAGGTATTGGACTCAGGAGACAAAGACTTGAAAACTGCTACTATAAATATGCTAAAAGAACTAAAGGAAATCATACTTAACAAACAATGCATCATCAAATACAGAATATCAATGAAGAGTTAGGAATTACAAAAAAAAAAAAAAGTAAAGGGGAATTCTGGTGCTGCTCAGTTGCTCAGTCATGTCCAACTCTTTGCAACCCCACAGACTGTAGCCTGCCAGGGACCTCTGTCCATGAGGATTTTGCAGGCAAGAATACTGGAGTGGGTTGCCATGCCTTACTTCAGGGGATCTTCCCAACCCAGGGATTGAACCCAGGTCTCTCACATTGTAGGTGGATTCTTTACTGTCTGAGCCACCAGGGAAGCCCCTGGAGCTAAAAAGTATAATGAAAAAATAGTGTTAGTCTTTCAGTCATGTCTGACTCTTGGCAACACCATGGACTATAGCCGGCCAGGCTCCTCTGTCCATGGAATTCTCCAGGCAAGAATACTGGAGTGGGTAGTCATTCCCTTCTCCAGGGGATCTTCAGAAACCAGGGATTGAACCTGGGTCTCCTGCATTGTAGGCAGATTCTTAACTGTCTGAGCCACCAAGGAAGTCCCAAAAGGATAATAACCAAAATTAAAAGTTCACTGAAGGGGCTCAAGAGGAAATTACAATGGAAGAAAGAATCAGCAAATGTGTAGACAGATCAACAGAAGATTATGCAGACTGAAGAACAGAGAGAAAAAAGAATGAAGAAAAATGAACAGAACCTCAAAGAAATGTGGGACACCATCAAGTATACCAACAAAAACAGATCATAATGGGAGTCTTGGAAGGAGAGGAAAGGAGCAGAACTACACTAAAAGAAATAATTGCTGAAAAATTCAGAATTTGATTAAGCTAATCTATATACCCAAGAATCTAAATTCCAAGTAGGATAAACTCAAAGAGAGCCACATCCAGATACACGGTAGTTGAAACTGTGAAAGACAAAGTCTTGAAAGCAGCAAGAGAAAAAAGTGTCTTATTCTGTACAAGGGTAACTCAATAAAATCAACATCTGACTTTTCATCAGAAGCAATGAAAGTTAGAAGGCAGTATAACAACATATTCAAAGAGATGAGGAAAAGAAAGTCAACCAAAATCTTGTATCTAGCAAAACTATCTTTTATAAATGAAGGAGAATCTAACTTTACCTAAAGTACACAAGATCTTTAGAGAAAATTTCAACACCCTAATAAAGGATCTGAAAGAAAATCTGAGGAGAAAAGGAGAAAATAAAGACATTTTTAAGTAAACACAAACTGAGATAGTTTGTTCCTAGAAGACATGTTTTATTAAAAAAAAAAAAAAACCAAAGGAAGTTCTTCAGGCTGAAAGCAAGTGATACCAGACAGTAGTTTTAATTCACACAATAAAAACAAAGTATGGGGACTTCCCTGGTGGTCCAGTGGCTAAGACTCCATGCCCCCAGTGCAGGAGACCAGGGTTCCTGGTCAGAGAACTAGATCCCACATGCAGCAACTAAGAGTTCACATGTCGCAACTCAAGATCCCACATACCACAATGGAAATCGAAGATCCTGCTTACTGCGACTAAGACCTGGCACAGCCAAATAAATATTCTTTAAAAATATGCAATAAGGTTAGTTATATAGGTAACTGTAAGAAACAATATAATTGCTAATTTCTTTTCTTGTCTTAACTGGTTTAAAACACAATGGCACAAAATAACATATAGAATCACATGTTGGGGCCTATAACATATATTAATAGATATGTAACATATTTGACACTAACAGTACAAAAGATGTAGGTAGAAACAAGGCTGTACTTGAATAAGGAAATAGCACCATTTGGTAACCTGAATCCACAGAAACAAATGAAAAGAATTTGGAAGGTAAACAAACAGGTTAATGTAACTGTATAAAGACTTATTTTCCTTTCTTCTCTCAGCTTTGTTAAAAGATGATATTATACAGAGTAAGAATTCTAACAAAAATACTTACAAACATTACAACTAAATAATCCCCAGTCTCCATAAGAGGTAGGTAAATTGAAGGTGCAAGGTAAGTAAATTGAAGGTGCAAGAGTCCAACCTATTTGGATAGAATTGTTAGAAGCTTTAAAAATATTTCCAAAACAAATATTTGTGCTGAAATCTTGTTGACAGTCTTCCTTAAGCAAATCTATTCATCCCAGAGAGCACAGGAGTTAACTTTGCCCCAGTTCTGCTCAAATCCTCAATAGTGAAGTGTGAAAAAATGAGACATTGATAAATATATGCTCTGTGCTGTCACAGGTTATGGCTCAAGTGAGCAGAACAGTAGCAAGAGAGGCTGGTGAAGGCTTGCCCACAGCTGGAGCGGATCCTGATCCTCTGAGCAAACAGTTAGCCTTAGTTTGAGAAAATAAGGAGAAAGAAGGGGAATGCATGAATTCTGAAAACAGCTGGGTGAGTTTAATGAACAGGACTGAGGAGACAGCAGGAATCTGGAATCTTGGGAAAGTAAAACTACTTTGAGAAAATCTTCCATAAAAGTGTATAAAACTTAAAGAAATTCTACAGAAAGAAACTGGGACTAATGACTGCATTTAAAAAAGCAATTCATGAACTTCCAAATGAAAGCGCAGGCTCTTGAGTACAGTACTTTTGTTCTTAGAAAGAATAGGCCCAAACATCTTCAAGTGATGACTTGAAGACTTTTGTTGGTGGGGAGACCCAAAATTAAAAAGAAAAACATTGATTAGCATAACACACGTTCAATAGCAAACCAGGCTGGGATATTTATAATTGTTACATTTATAAAGAGAAACATCTCAAGAATCCAACTCATTAAAACAAATTTAACAAAGACAGCTTAGTTTCCTACATAAAGGGGCATTAGAACCAGTATGCTAGGCACATTAACATGTAAACCCTTATTCCAAACACTCTTCAAGCATTTCCAAAAGGATGATTCTGATATAGTAAATGAGGTCAGAGAGCAGAGTAAAAGCCACTGGTCTCTAACACTATGAGGGTGGGGGTGAGGAATCAGTGGAACTACGACCATCACCACAATGAACAGTTCATCCCATAGCATCACTAGGTTAAATAATAGGTTTTTTAAAGCTCTCATTACAGGGACTTCTCTGGTGGTCCAGTGGCTAAGACTCCAAGCTCCCAATGCAGGGGGCCTGGGTTTTATCCCTGGTCAGGGAACTAGATCCTACATGCTACAACTAAGACCCAGCATGGCCAAATAAATAAATATTTTAATAAAATAAAAGCTCTCATTACAAATGTATGGCTATATAGTCTCAAATGCCATAATTTTTAATGCCTATCTAATACACCATCTGGTGAATATATATATATATATATATATATATATATATATATATAGTGTATACTTCATCATTCTCATTTATTATATAACTTTGTTTGGAATTTTTTCTTACTATACACTGAGATGAACATCCTTGCATATGGCATCTTTCCACTCTGGTCTTTTCCTGAGAATAGCTTCCCAGGAGTGAGATTATTAGAGCAAGTTTAAGGTTCTCCATATGTGTGGCCAAGTTGCTGTCAAAAAGGATGGAACAATTTATATTCCCACCAGTAGTACATACAAAGACATTTCAATTTCATCATTGTCTCAGTAGAGCTGGTTAGTGGGGTTCCCCCCTCCACATCTGCTAAGTTAGGTAACAAAGAAATAACACAATTATTGAAATGGAAAGTCAATATCATCCCAGTTCAAGCACAGCAAGATGGTGGAGAATCTGGATGGCCAAAGATGGAATCTCAGCTCCACCCCATACTAGATGGATGACCTTGGAAAATGTATTTGTCCATCTAAACCTCAGTTTTCTTATGTTTGAAATGAGGACAATAATACTGTCAACTTCATTAAGTGACAGAGGCTTAAAGATGGTCATGGCACATAGTGGACATCCAATAAAGATTAGCTATGTTCGACAGTTCTAGACTAGACCAGACTGGGAATTCTGAACCTGGAGCCCATTAATTCTTGGGGGTCTGTGAAAGTGAATGAGAAAAAAAAGTTCACCTTTCTCATCATTCGCCTTTCATTGAAATATAACAGTGCTTTTGATCAGGAATGTAGGCAATACATTTTGTTTTCAGCAGGACATGGGACTTTGTCACTAATATAAATCAAACAATTTTTCATCTCACATTACAGTTCCTGAAGAGATCTCAAAATAACTTTTATATTTATCACTACACCAAAATTACGGCAGTTTTTAGACTTGCTGTTTGATCTTATTATTTGAGACATTAGTAAAGGAGGACATAGACTACAATATATCACTTTAAAATATTTTTGATAACTACATGCATACATGCTAAATCGCTCCAGTTGTGTCTGACTCTTTGCAACCTCATGGACTGGAGCCCACCTGGCTCTTCTGTCTATGGGATTCTCCAGGCAAGGATACTGGAGTGGGTTGCCATTTCCTCCTCCAGGGGATCTTCCCAACCCAGGGATCAAACCCGCATCTCTTATGTCTCCTGCCTCTGGCAGGCAGGTTCTTTACCACCAACTCCACTTATGTAGTTCAGTATAATTGGTCTCTTTTGTAGTAGTTTGTATTTATTTAAGCATTTTAAGATTTATTCTGAGAAGGGGTCCATAGGCTCTTCCAGACTGACAAAAGAGTCCCAGGACCCCAAAATCTAAGAGCCCCTGCTCTGGACTCTAGGCAGAATTTGCACATAGAACAAACTACCTGCAGCCCTAAAACATCAGAGTTTCTTCAGTGGGCTTCATGTATGAACAGTTACATGATAATAGGCGAGTCCCATCCATAAAGAGCTGCCAGGAGAGCAGAGCATGTTGCAGTCTCAACCTTACTGTCCATCAGGTTCAATCATGGCCACTACCCAAGGACACCTAGGACGAGTTCCCCAGCAGGCTCCTCTGTGCCCTATGCAAGGCGCCCTATGCAAGAAGGCCAGCACAATAACACAAGCAAAGGGGCCTCACTACACTAGCACTTATTTTTTATTTATGGCCAGCAGCCTGGAGAATTTCATGGACAGAGGAGCCTGGCAGACTACAGTCCATGGTGTTGCACAGAGTCAAACACAACTGATAGACTAACTTTCACTTTTCAGCAGCAGCTCTTTCTAATTGTGTTGTGGGAGAAGAGTCTTGAGAGTCCCATGGCCAGCAAGGAGAACAAGCAAGTCAATCCTAAAGGAAATCAACCCTGAATATTTATTGGAAGGATTGATGCTAAAACTCAATACTTTGGCCACCCAGTGAGAAGAACCAACTCATTGGAAAAGACCCCAATGCTGGGAAAGATTGAAGGCAAAAGGAGAAGGGGGCGGCAGAGGATGAGATGGTTGGATGGCATCACCGACTCTGAGTTTGTGCAAACTTCAGGAGATAGTGGAGGACAGAGAAGCCTGGCAGGCTGCAGTCCATGGGGTTGCAAAGAGTTGGACACAACTTAGCAACTGAACAACAGCAGCAGATCACAAAGTTGTTCAGTAATAGCACAAGTTTTTCATTATTATTTTTTATAAACTAATTCTTTGGAGCAAAAAAATATGTAAGAATTTATCCCAACCAACTTCAACATGAGACTTTAAGCGTGACCTTCTAGGGAACATTTCTAAAATAACGATTAAATAAATGTTTAGTCAAAAGAAGAGGGAAAAATCTAAGGCAAATGGAAGGAGGTTTAATACTACCCATGATAAGCTGATTTCCAAGCACTTACGGGAGAATGCATATCTTGATTGCTAGGAAAACGTGCCACTCTGGAGTTTAACTCTTGTAATAGAAAAGGGCTGCAAACCCTTGGTGAAAACTGGAATTTAAAAAGCACAGAGAATTGTTCCCAAGAAAATTTAGGGAGAAATTGAGCAAACTTAAGACAATTAAAAATTATTTAACATAACCATACGTGTGACAAAGTCAACTTATTAAGGAAGAAAACCAAAATCAAGCACTGCTCTAAAAAATGATAACAAGGTGTAATTCTTTGTCTAGTCAGTTAAAGGAGGATTTTTAAAATCAGCACGCATGCACATCAGGGAAATGCAGTTTTTTTTTAAGATCAATGCAAATAGCATTCTATGTACATTGCTAGCTTTCTATATTTATCTGGTAATAAGAGGAAAATACAGAAGCTGAGTAACAATTTCAATTGGATAATCAGACTACTGTGCCACTGAAAGGTGAATGAAGACATCCCTGCTGGAAACATGCCATGTAGCACCAACTGAGCTATTCCAACAGTCCATCTGCTTTGTTCAAATAACAGAATGGCTATCATAAAGTCAGAGAATTATTTTAGAGCTGGCACAAACGGCAGTGATCACTTTATTAATAATCATCTCATTTTATACTGGAGGAAACCGATTCCCAGCAAGGTTAACCGACTGGCCCACAGATGACCACAGAGCCAGGCAAATCTCATGTCCTCCCTCTCCCTTCCTGTAGGCTTCCTGCCACTAACTGCCAATCCTGCTTAATCCTGAAACACTCTTATATCAAGATAGACATGATATACAAAACCAAGTGCCCAACACCAACAGATGGGTGAATGGTGTAGCTTATGGTATGTGAATTACATCTTAAAGAAAATAAATGGGTGTCATGGGACACTGGCATGCTGCAGTCCAACTCGCAAAGAGTCGCACACAACTGAATGATTCAACAACAAATGGCACACTAAAAACTCATTCAGTTGGTAGGCAGATTTAAATATTTCTATTTTGGTTCTGACATTGGCCCTGTGACATGTGACACTACTCCTGTCATATTCAAGAGATACAGAGAAAAGTTGTATGGTTCACACCTCCAGAGTTCTGCAATTTATTTTATTTTTTTCCAGAGTACTTCAATTAAAAGAGAACACAACCACAGGCATGAAGGGGAAAAAATACAAAAAGACTTGAAGGGAGAACTTAAGATGAGGTAGAAATACAAAATAGCTACACAAATGAAATAAATATTCAAATGGCAGAATTTTTTTTTTACATAAATCACATTCAATGAATAAAATCCTCCCTCTCCATCTACTATGACAATTAGCCTTCTTATTTGAACTTGAGTCTTCACTAACAAAAATGGTAGAAATTCTGACTCTGAACTCAGGAAACCCAAAGGATGCAGAAAGGAGAAAAGAAATTTAATTGCCTTTTTACCAAAGTGTCCCTAAGCAATCTACATCATCCTTGATAATCTTGGATCCCAAGCCAAAGCAAACTGAAGGAATGAGGCAGGCAAGAGAGAGAAAGACCAGGAGAAATTCTGTTACTAGAAACTTGAGGCCTCAGTGAGCTTGCAAGCCAGGTACAAGACTTGCAGTACTACAGACAATACTCCCAATACTACCAATGTCTGTTTCTCAAAGAATTTCCAATTTATTGCCATCATAAAGATAACTATTTTGATGGGAACAATGAATGTCTTTTAAATCTCACTGAATTTCCAGAAAAAAAAAATAATCACCTAGTCCAGAGGTCAAGAACCAGATTAGTTTTTTAATACCATGATCCTAGCTCGGAAATTTAACTCTGCTTTTAAAGGATCAGCTCTCAACTCTAGCTTTAGGACACGACAAATGAAAGTAAGGTCCGGTTTACTTTGAACTATCTCTTCTCCACATACTGGGAACACCTCATCTTCTCCTGGTCATTTTCCTGAGGATCAAGGAAGGTTTATGTCCCCATGTTTCCTCTCTGCTGAGGCTACATACAGCTTCTGAATAATCACCCACCAATTCAAAAGAAAACATCATTTCTGTGCATCTCTGCCTCCGAGGTACATGCCTTAGTCTTAAGGTACATATGATTCATATATTTCTCAAATGAAATGATTACAATGCAGCAGACACTCAGGTGCACACCCAGACCCCCCTTTTCAAGGAAAGATGTATTGTCCTAGCTACTGAGAACACTGCAACTCTCACCCCTGCTGCCAGCCCCTTGTGGAACTGCCTCAGGTGCAGAGAGCACCTCACCTAGTATCATTCTCCTTCCAGTGAGGGATGGATGTAGGAGTATAAAGGCCTGACCATCTCGTCACAACTCAGAACTACTCGGAAACTCCAGCTCCCCACGGAGGTCAGGCAAGGCTTCCACTGGGCCTGCATCCCAGCGGGATTTCTCTTTCTGCCCAATCCTGCTTCCTGCCCTCCTCTCCCTCACAGGTGATCCCGAGGGCACTCCTCAACAAATTCCCTGTTCACTGAACTCAGTCTCACAGTTTACTTCCTGGGGAGAATCAACCTACAAAATATAACGTATCTTTGAAGGTATAGTTATTTTTACAAAGGAAAATTAAAACAAAGAATACCTGTGGACTATGTACAACAATAACAAACTACCAGGAAGTTCCAAGGGTTAATAGATAAAGGAGTCTTGGGGTTGGCTATACGTTCACTCTTGTTTTCATAAAGGCTATACTTTCACTCTTGTTTTTGATCTCTCATCATATAAACAAGTCTTCTGAAGTGACAAAATGCTGAAAGGGGCTATCTTGGTTATCACTAAGCAGAAGAATATATCCTCTAAGAATGAAAATGGATAAAAATAATATATAAGGTAATTTTTCTGGAATTTTGATCAAAAACTGAATTACATTTTAACTCAAATATTGAATTATGAAGCCAAATATGATGTGTTAAAGATTTCTATGGAAAATATCTTTAAAAATAAATCTTGCAAAGGAAATTAAGAAAATTTCCTTTACAAGAATATCCAGAAGAAGAAAATATCTAGGAATAAATTTAACTGAGAAGGTAGAAGACTTGTACACAGAAAGCTATAAAACACTGCTGAAAGAAATTAAAGGGGTCCTCAATAAACAGAAAGACATCCTGTGTTTTTGGATTGGAAAACAATATTATTAAGATATCAATACCACCTAAGCAATAAACCCTAACCCTATCAAAATTTCAATGGCCTTTTTTGTAGAAATGAAAAAGTTGATTCTTAAATTCACATAGAATTGCAAGTGACCTCAAACGGCCAAAACAGTGTTGAAAAGAACAAAGACAGATTTCCTGATTTTAAAAAGTACTATAAAGTTACAGTAGTCAAAACAGCATGGAACTGACATAAGGGTAAACATACAGGTCAATGGAACAGAATTTCAAGTCTAGAAACAAACCCTTAAATTTGCGGTCAGTTGATTCTGACAAAGGTGCCAAGAAAATTTAATGGGGAAGGAATCGTCTTTTTAAGAAATGGTACCAGGACAACTGGATCAGTTCAGTTCAGTTCATTTGCTCAGTCGTGTCTGACTCTTTGCGACCCAATGAATTGCAGCACGCCAGGCCTCCCTGTCCATCACCAGCTCCCGGAGTTCACCCAGACTCATGTCCGTTGAGTCGGTCATGCCATCCAGCCATCTCATCCTCTGTCGTCCCCTTCTCCTCCTGCCCCCAATCCCTCCCAGCATCAGAGTCTTTTCCAATGAATCAACTCTTTGCATGAGGTGGCCAAAGTATTGGAGTTTCAGCTTTAGCATCGGTCCTTCCAAAGAACACCCAGGACTGATCTCCTTTAGAATGGACTGGTCGGATCTCCTTGTAGTCCAAGGGACTCTCAAGAGTCTTCTCCAACACCACAAAATTCAAAAGCATCAATTCTTAGGCGCTCAGCTTCCTTCACAGTCCAACTCTCACATCCATACATGACCACAGGAAAAACCATAGCCTTGACTAGATGGACCTTTGTTGGCAAAACAATGTCTCTGCTTTTCAATATGCTATCTAGGTTGGTCATAACTTTCCTTCCAAGGAGTAAGCGTCTTTTAATTTCATGGCTGCAGTCACCATCTGCAGTGATTTTGGAGCCCAGAAAAATAAAGTCTGACACTGTTTCCACTGTTTCCCCATCTTTTTC
The DNA here is from genome assembly GCF_019923935.1 of Bubalus bubalis. Taxonomy (NCBI): domain Eukaryota; kingdom Metazoa; phylum Chordata; class Mammalia; order Artiodactyla; family Bovidae; genus Bubalus; species Bubalus bubalis. The sequence continues at coordinate 18,280,711 of NC_059181.1, forward strand.
CCATGAAGTGATGGGACCGGATGCCATGATCTTCGTTTTCTGAATGTTGAGTTTTAAAACAACTTTTTCACTCCCCTCTTTCACTTTCATCAAGAGGCTTTTTATTTAGCTCCTCTTCACTTTCTGCCATAAGGGTGGTGTCATCTGCATATCTGAGGTGATTGATATTTCTCCCAGCAATCTTGATTCCAGCTTGTGCTTCATCCAGCCCAGCGTTTCTCATGATGTACTCTGCATATAAGTTAAATAAGCAGGGTGACAATATACAGCCTTGACGTACTCCTTTTCCTATTTGGAACCAGTCTGTTGTTCCATGTCCAGTTCTAACTGTTGCTTCTTGATCTGCATATAGGTTTCTGAAGAGGCAAGTCAGGTGGTCTGGTATTCCCATCTCTTTCAGAATTTTCCACAGTTTATTGTGATCCACACAGTCAAAGGCTTTGGCATAGTCAATAAAGCAGAAATAGATGTGCTTCTGGAACTCTCTTGCTTTTTTGATGATCCAGCAGATGTTGGTAATTTGATCTCTGGTTCCTCTGCCTTTTCTAAAAGCAGCTTGAACACCTGGAAGTTCATGGTTCACGTATTGCTGAAGCCTGGCTTGGAGAATTTTGAGCATTACTTTACTAGCATGGGAGATGAGTGCAGTTGTGTGGTAGTTTGAGCATTCTTTGGCATTGCCTTTCTTTGGGATTGGAATGAAAACTGACCTTTTCTAGTCCTGTGGCCACTGCTGAGTTTTCCAAATTTGTTGGCATATTGAGTACAGCACTTTCACAGCATCATCTTCCAGGATTTGAAATAGCTCAACTGGAATTCCATCACCTCCACTATCTTTGACTGGATAGCCACATGTAAAAGAAAAAAGTTGGATCCCGACCTCACACCAGACACAAAAATTAAGTCAAAATGGGTCAGAGGAATAAATTTAAGAGCCAAAACTATAAAACTTTAAAAGGAAACACAGAAGTAATTCTTTGTGACCTTGGGTTAGGCTAAGCATTCTCAGATACAACACCAAAAGCATGAGGCATAAAATAAGTGATGAGGTCTCTGAAAAGGGCCTTGCTTCCAGAATCACAAAGAACTCTAACAGCTCCATAATAAGACAAAAAAATCCAACTAAAAATAAGGAAAAGATTTGAATAGACATTTCACCAAAAAAGACTATGAATGGCTTATAAGCACATGAGAAGATGCTCAACATCATGACTCACTAGGGAAATACAAAACCACAATGAGATACCACTTCATACTAAAATGGATATAATAAAAAGACAGACCATACCAAGTATTGATGAAGATGTGAAGAAGCTAGATCTCTCATTGGTGAAGGAAATGTAAAATGGTACAGCCACCCTGGACATTATTTTGATAGTTTCTTACAAACTTAAACATATATTTACTATATGATCCAGCAATTCCATTCCCAGGTATCTACCCAAGAGGAATAAAGACATATTTCCAACACAAACACCAGAACGTTTATAGCAACACTATGAAAAATAACTAAAAAGTGGAGACAATCCAAAAGTCCATCAATTGAAGAATATAATTGCTATAAGTATGTGGAATATCCATACAATAAATACTTTTCAGCAATAAAAAGGAACCACTGATGCATGCTACATCATGGATGAACCTCACAAATATCATGCCAAATGAAAGAAACTAGATGCAAAAGACAGCATTATTGTATCCTTCCATTTCTATGAAAAGTCCTGAAAAGGTAAATCTGTAACACATAAAGCAAATTAGTGGCTTGGGGCTGGATAGGAATAAGGGCTGTCTGAAAACAAGTATATTGCAGGGTGATGGAAACTCTACAACTGGATTGTGGCGATGGCTGCACAACTCTTAAAAGCCATTGGATGCTGTGCACACAGGTAAGCTTTACAGTATGTCAATCATAACTAAATAAAGAGCTAAAAAAACAAACCTGGAAGACAAGACTATGAGCATCATCTGAAAAAAGAGGTGAGCACGAAAGGTGATACTATGTTTCCAAAGACCAGAAGAGCCCAGAAGGGCTGCAGGTCTGGTCCAGACTACAGATTGGCTTCCCATCCTTTGCATTTCTGCAAAGCAACTGCTCCCAGAAACAGGAGCAAATGTAAGCTATCTGTGATGGCCAATTTTATGTGTCAACTGGACCAGCCACATGGTGCTCAGATTAAACATTATTTTTGCACGTGTCTGGGAGGGTGTCTCTGAATGTGATTAGCATTTGGGTCAGTGGACTCAGTCAAGTAGACTGCCCTCCCCGCTGTGGGTGGGCATCCTCCAATCCACTGAGGCCTAACCAGGACAAAAGGCAGAGGGAGGAGGAATTCGGCCTCTTTTGCCTGCCAAACTGCTTGGTCTGGGACACTCATATCATCTTCTCTGATCTACCCTCATTGGCTTCCCAGGCCTGTGGACTTAAACTGAATTACATGACTGGTTTTCCCAGGCACCCTCATAATAAATGTCCCTATCTCCTATCAGTTCCGTTTCTCTAGAGAACCCTTACTAATTAATACACCATCCCTATATCATGTGAAGCCGAGCCCCATGCATCATCAGGCACAATTCTAAAAACATGAAATACTCCCTGAAGACAGATATCTCAAAGCATGTTGGTTTTCATACATTCATAAATCACTGCAAGCACCCAGCTCCATGTTCACTGTGGGGCATTTGATCTGTACCTGACTCACAGGACTTTATAATTCACCAAGCATGACTATGTTGTATCTCTCTCTGTTAAAGCTGTCCAGTTATCACAGTCCCACAGCGTCATCAGATTCTCTCTCCAAACCTCTGGTGTCATACAAACCATACCTCTGCTTTCAGGCAGCATTACCCCCATCCATATGGAGGGGACCAGTGAACACACTCTTCATAAAAGTCAATGATTTACTTTGACATTCTATTTCAGTGTTTAATCACCATTACTGTGAGATGTCCATTCTGCTGATCCCAACCTTTTTTCCATTTGCCCTAGTTCCATGCCATTTGGAGTAGAAATAACCGCCTCCCAGCTTCATGAAAAGGGGTAACCTTTGAAAAAGACCATGAACCATACCTCTTGAGATTCATTTCCCTTCAATTTTTCCTTTTAGGTGCTATTTTCAACCCTTCCAGTCACCTCAGGTCCTTTATTTTGTTCTCCTGAATGCTCTAAAATTTCACACCCCATCAAGCATGACAACCAGGACTGGGCACCAAATTCTAAAGTAATGTCAAACACAGCAGAGACAGTCATTGCCAAATCCTTTAGAATCAGTTTGTTCCTAAAAACCAGCAAAACAAACAAAAACCTAGGGAGAATGATGCTATGGTCTAATTAGAATTACCAAGAATGTGAAGGAATTCCTAGGTGTTTATACACAAGGGAGAATGTACCAAAAGGGAGACTATATAGTGGAATGGTAACAGAGTATGGCTAAGTCTCCTGAAGAACAAAAAGGTGTCTAGGCTCTGACACAACCAACGGTCAAGATGCAAAAGAGTTGTGTTCCTTGTACCTGGCCTTAATGTAATTCTTGCTTCAAGGAATTACTGTTTCCTAGATGTTCTGTGTATTAAATCCAAGTCCTGTCTATTCACTTGTACAACAAATATGGGACGCAGACAATGAGTGCTGGAAGTTATCTATGAATGAAATGACTGAGTTCAACCTTTTCATTTTACCTATGAGGGCACTGAGGATTGGGTTCTGGGATGGAATGACTGACCAAAGTTATTCAGAGACAGAGCTGGGAGGCTGAGTGGGGATGAGCCAGTTGGCAGCTTGAGGGGGAAGGGGTTCCAGCTGTCCTCACAAGAAATACCACCAATAGGTACAATCCTAGCCACAGTAATTCACAAAGAAAGAGAAATAAAAGGAAATCAATTGGAAAAGAAGTAAAACTGTTACTGTTTGCAGATGACATAATACTACATATAGAAAACCCTAAAGATGCTACCAGAAAACTACTAGAGCTCAACAATGAATCTGGTATTGTTGCAGAATACAAAATTAATATACAGAAATCTCTTGCATTCCTATACACAAACAACAAAAAATCAGAAAGACAGATTAAGGAAACTATCCCACTTAGTATCACAATAAAAAGAAGAAAATACCTAGGAAAAAAATCTACCTAAGAAGGGAAAAGATCTGTACTCTGAAAACTGTAAGACACTGATGAAAGAAATCAAAGATGACACAAACAGATGGAGAAAGACACCATGTTTTTGAATTGGAAGAACCAATATTATGAAAATGACTATACTATCCAAAGCAATCTATAGATTCAATGCAATCCCTATTAAACTACACATGGTATTTTTTTTTATTCATGTTGATGTATGGCAAAACCAATACAATATTGTAAAGTAAAAAAAAAATAGTAAAAAAATAAATACAAATGGTATTTTTTCACAGGACTAGAACAATAAATTTTACAGTTTGTATGGAAGCAAAAAAGACCCCAAGTAGCCAAAACAATCTTGAGAAAGAAAAATCCAGCTGAAGGAATCAGGCTCCCTGACCTCAGATTATATAATACAAAGCTACAGTCATCAAGACAGTATGATACAGGCACACACACAAAAAGAAATGTAGATCAATGAAACAGGGTAAGAAAGCCCAGAGATAAACCCAGGCAAGTATTTTACATGTTCACATTCACAAAGTTAAAAATCTGAAAATACAATACTTACTGTGTTTTTTTGAGTTACCATATCCTGTAAAGAAAAGATAGGATCAATGTAGCTTTTTTCCAGAACAGTTAATTTCCATAAGCACTTTGTCCCCATGCCATCATATGAAACCCACTTTACAGCAAGAGTTATTCATTTCAGACCTCCCCCCACTACCCCCCATAAAAAGCTTCAAATAGAATGGAGCTCCAAGAAATATAAAATTCACGTTCTAAGGAAAATTCACCATCATTTGTTAGCTTTGGAACTCCTGGGTACATATATGGTTATAAGGAATTTCCTGTAGCAGTGGCCATACTTCTGTCCAGCTATTTTGAGATTCAAGTTCAGGGCTCTGAATGCCTGCACCTTGCCTTCTCGGGGACAGCAACAAAGTGCATGGGTGGCCCACTGTGTCCTCTGGTCTGGAACCATTCGTGCCATCAATGTGAAGGCTGCAGGTCACCCTCCCGCCCCCAGTCAGCCTTCCGACAGAAGAGGTGTTGCAGATAGAATTCCTGACACCGCACTACAGGTATTTTATTTACATATTTTCACTATAGGAATTTTCACACTCAAATTCAATGACAATCGTTTCAGTCACTTAACAGCATAACGGTTATGCAGCCCTCAACTGTGTATCATTTATATGATGCAAGCCATTTGCTGACCAAAGAAAACATAATTAAATAGCTGTCCTGTAAAATGTGTTTTATATGTTCTGAGATTTCTGTTTTCTAACAAGTGCAGATCACTTCTTCTGCCGTCAGATACAATGAGTACTCATTTCCATTTTAGGAAGTATTTTTCTGTATCATTAAAAATTAAAACTTATCTAGGTCATGGGACTTTCCAGAGGAGTTCACTAAGGCACAAAAGAGGGGAAAAAAAGGACTTAATTGGGGAAAATATGATACACTCAGATTTCATGTCATGTTTTTCATCAAAATACAGCTTCATATTAGCCACCCTTTCACATTTTCTAATTCTAAATACGGCTAAGTGTAACTACTTTAGTTAAAATCAGTAAAGAAAAGAAATCTAAATACCTAAAGTAATTTAGATTGGCTTATAGCCTTTTGGGAAATTATTTTACAATGTACAGTATAACAACAGAACAGTTTCCTCTTCCACTGTCACACGAATGACTCTTAAAATACAGTACTGTGCTAGGATGCCAGAGGACATCCTGTGTCAGGCGTATGTGATATATAACACATACAGGTCACACATCTGAGACAGGTAATATTTCTACTAGGAATAATTCCAAATTATTACAGAACCCACACACATCTGGTTAATATTTGACCTTAAGAAACACAAACAAAAATGTCCAATTTGCCATCACAAAACTGTGTCATTTATATACTAGTGATTTTTAATGCTAAGGGAGCTGGACATTTAGGTCTGTGAAGGTTAAGGCTGAACTACTGGTTCTCACTCCTGGCTGCACATTTTGGGGGTTAAAAAATATCCCCTAGAGACTGACATAATTGGTCTTGGTGTGGCCTAGGTACTGGGACATTTATAAACTCCCCAAATGATTCTGAAGTGCAGTCAAGGTTGAGTAACACTGCTGTAAACAAACTAATCTTTTATTCCTGAAATGACTTAACATAGACCAGGATTTCCTGACTGATGTTAAGATGTTAAACAATATTATTGTTCAGTTGCTAAGTCGTGTCCGACTTTTCGTGATGCCATGGACTGTTGCCCACCAGGCTCCTTTGTCCTCCACTATCTCCTGAAGTTTGCTCAAATTCATGCCCATTGAGTTGGTAATGCTATTTAACCATCTAAACAATATTAGTATTAGCTAAATTTTGTAATAACTCACATTCAACCTTCAGATTTTACAAACAGGAACTTTTTTTTTTTTTTAAGAAAAAAAGCACCGCTATTCTAAAAAGTTTGTATCACATTTGCAAAAATACATTAAAAAAACCTCTCAATAATTACTGAGTTACCCATGAACACACAAGTTTTCAGTTCTGCTTGGCTTTAAACTGGGGAGAAAATAACAGATTTAACACTGATTACATCTGTGATCCTAAAAGTTCCTACCCATTTTGGTAAATGTTAAACATTTTCCTATTGCCGTCCAAGTTGAAATTTTTAAAAATGTATAGGTTTGGATCAAATTGCCCAATATAGGATTCCAAAGGCTGTGTTTGCTTCAATGGAAACCATCAGGAGTTTTTGCCTTCACTTTCCTAATGAGCTTAGACACACTCAAACTGCCTGCAAACACACATCAATAGCACATATGCTCACAGAGTAGCCAAGAAGTCATCTGCATGAGCTAGAATTTGGGGTGGGGAGGAAGGAACTGCACAAGCAAATCTTTATTGTTTCTCTCCAACCTCATCTGCTACATGTTCATTTCAACTGAGCACACAGTATTCACAGTACTGCTTTCCCAAATGAAGTATTTAGGAGAAGGTGAACAATACTCTTTACCTTCAAAGAAAGAGCAGTGTCAGCATCGGTGTCATGGTACAGGATCACGTTATTGGCCATGTCGAAGCTTTCACGGACTCCAAGATGGTAGAATAGTGAAGGTTGTCTGGAAACATCGCTCATGTCCACCACAGCAACATCTGCAATGAACAAGGAGACAAGGTCAGCAGAGAGAGAGGTGATCTACTTTCTATTTCCTGATGATCGCCAATGGTGAGCTGCTGCAATCTGTATTCTACCATTAGTCCAAAATAAGGAATGATTTGATTAAAATGACCACCATGAACTGTGGAGGAAAAGCAACAGGAATAAATACCCAAAACTGAAACTCTCTTCCTTATTCAAAGTGCTGAAAATATAGTTTATCACTTAAAAACTGCTGGTGAATTTATTTTAAATGTTATTTCTATTAGGAGATTTATCATATTCAAAGAATATATTTAGCTTATATACAAAGTATTAAGTGTAATGAAATGAAAAACCATGCAACCAGCATGCAGCCCAAGACACAAAGCGTTATCTGTACTGTCAGAGCTCCATGTGCCTCCCCTAATCACATCTCTCCCTCCTGCCTGGAGAATGTCTCTATCCTGACTGCTGTACTTTTCAGTTCTTTGCATATACCTGTATATGCATATTATACATTATTATAGTTATGAATTCCTAAATAGTATATTGTTCAATTTTTGCATGTTTTTGAACTTTATATAGTAGTATGATACATGTATTCTTTGACTTGCTGGATTTTGGTGTAAAACAACCAAGCTATATGTCTAGCTCTAAGTTTACACATTTTCACTTTAGCCATCTATGATAACTAGATGGCAATCTCACTATCCACCCCGTCTACAGACATTTTATTCAATGTTTCTTTTCCTATTTCCAACTGTTGTAATGACCATTCCTGCACCATGCTTCTAGTTCCCATGTTACCATCAACTAGACGACACAGATCACATGCCCCTTGAGTTGTGAACTAGAGAGACTTCAATCAAAACAGAGGAGCAACACGGCAGTAAAGAGTAAACTGTTTGGCAGAAATCAACACAGTTTTGTAAAGCAATTATCCTTCAATTAAAAAATAAATTTAAAAATTTTTTAAAAAGAGTAAAATTTGCCTAGCAGCATTGGTCACCATTTCAAACCTAGTCATTTTCCAGACAGTATCAAGAGCTCCAAGTTCGACTGGATTTCCCCACCCTGTGCAGCAGAAACTTGGGGAAATAATGTCCAAACTTAGGCTTGTGCTGCTGTGACTCACAGGAAGTCACTGCAAATCCCAATGAAACAGAACAGAGGTGAGGTGAGCAGGGGCATGAAGAAAAGAAAAGGCAGAGAGAAGCTGCCTCAGCGCCAGGTACCCCTGGCTTTGGGAGATCTGAGATCGAGCATCGGTAGACCTCGGGTGGGCCTTTTATTCTCTAAATTATGGGTGAGTGAAGTGAGTGAAGCTGCTCAGTCGTGTCCGACTCTTTGCGACCCCGTGGACTGTAGCCCACCAGGCTCCTCCATCCATGGGATTCTCCAGGCAAGAATACTGGAGTGGGTTGCCATTTCCTTCTCCAGGGGATCTTCCTGATCCAGGGATCGAACCCAGGTCTCCTGCATTGCAGGCAGACGCTTTAACCTCTGAGCCACCAGGGAAGCCAAAATCATGGGTTGCCTGCTATATAAATGCCAGGCATTGTGTTTGGTGCCAGGGACAGAAGTGTGAACAAGGCATAATCCCTCTCCTCAAAACCATGTTTAACACAACAGGGATGACGGGAAGGAAGCAGTGATTAGAATCAGGGTAAGGAAGGCTAAAGTGAGGGGAATGGTGACACCCCGGGGGACTGAACCCACACTCAGGTGGAGGGTGGTCAGGGAAGGCTGAAAGGATGTGCGCTGTCTGGGACATGAAGGTGCAGAAGAGGCAGACAAATTGGGATGAGGATGTGGGGATGGAAAGGGAAGGAAAAAGTGTCATAGGAAGAGAAGCTAGCAAGTGCAAAGGTCAGAGGTCAGGTGGGATATAGATGTTGGAGCCACTACAAATCATTTCATGGGCTCAGAACGCCTTGAGAAGAGGAACCTGGAAAGGTTAGTAGGTGTTAGAAGGGCATGTTAAAGAGGCCTGGACACTAGCTTGAGACAACGGGAAACCTACAGTAGGGTGTCATGGAAAATTAAAAATATGTGTGTGTGTGTGTGTATGTAAAAGTTCAGAATAACATAATGAAACCCCTGTACCCCTCACCACCCTTAACAATTATCAATACAGCCGCCCTTATTTCATCTCAACTGCCATCCACACCACCCCTTTCAGATTATTTTGAAGCAAATCCCTCAGAGCATATAATTTCATCCCCAAACACTTCAAAGTCTCTTTATTTTTTAAAAATATCATGAAGGGATTAAACAGGGGACTATCATATCTAAATTCACCCTTTAGAGGTTCCTGCTCAAGAAAGGACAAATGCATATGCTAAGGAAACATTTTTACAACCCAGCCTGGTTAATTTATCTCAAATGGATGTCTGCCCCCCACAGACATCTGCTTAAAAATCACACTGCAGTGGAATTAACTAGATATTTTGCCTATATGATTTTCCCCTGGACTCTATTACCTATTCAAACGATAAAGAATGTGTTTCCCAGTGATGTTATTAAGAAGTGGCAACACAGATGCTAATTCTAAGACCATGGGAAGTTCTGCAATTAAAGGAAAGGAAGAAAACAAGAGTGGGAAAGGGCAGAGCAGAGCTGAAGGAAGGACATCAGCTCCAAATTGTGCAGGCCATTTTCACAGGAAGCCTGCAACTTGGTAGAGCAGCTTGTTGCTAAGCAGATTAAACTTGAATCTGGTGACATGAGTTCCTCTCTCATCTTTGAGAGGAACATGCCCTGTCAATGTTCTGTGCTAAGACCTGCACACTGGCCTCACCATCTCCACTAAGGAGCTTGTCTGGGGCTCCACCAAGGGTTGAAATGGAGACTTTTCTCAGTGCCTCGTTAAAACAGGGCAGAATGAAGCACAATGGCTACTGCATGACTCAGGAGGGGAACACAGGACACGGGACACATTCCAGGACGGCAGGACAGCATGAGACTTTGTCATGCTACTGCAGAAAGGAAATCCTTTTCAAGAGGCATGGTTCAGCAAAGCTTTTACATAGTGAACTACTAAGGAAAAAAGGGTAGAAACAAAGACATGCTTGATGGAAAATGAACAAGATAGTTTCGTGTCATCCTTTGCAACAACACTCTAAGCATTTCCCGATCCCAGAAGTAAGCAAGGGCTGCCGTACCTGTGCACCCTGTATAAAGGGGATTATGACCAGCAAACACTGGGGTAAGAGGCAGCAAGCACCCAAACTAAATGCAGCCCTCGACTCTGGAAAGGAAGGTGGAGTAGCAGCAGTTGAGCTCACCTCCTCTCGTGAAAATACCAAAATCACAACTAATTGCTGAACAAGCATCAGTGAAAAAGACTGGAGCCTACCAAAAAACATTTTTTTTTTAAATTCAAAGAAAAAGAAGCAGCTACAATGAGATGGTAGGAAGGCTACTTTCACTACAATCAAATCCCATTCCCACCAGATGAGCGACCCACAAACTTTAAAGAAATCATATTGCAGAATTTCTCCTGTTCGTTTGAGAGTCCTAAGTCCCACATCAGCTCCCCAACCTGAGGTTCTGGCACTGGAAGGAGGAACCCCCAGAGCATATGACTCTGAAGACCAGCAGGGCTTGAGTGCAGGCACTCCACAGGACGGGGGAAACACAAGGTTTCCTACATATGGGGACCCAGGGCAAAGCAGTAACTGCACAGGACCTACCTGCAAGTCTTGGAGGGTCTTCTGAGGATACTGGTCGGGGGTGAGGGCAGGGACAAGGACACTGATGGCAGAGGCCCCAGAGAACACTGACCAGTGTGAGCTCTCCTGGAGGTCAGCATTTTGGCAACAAGACCTGGCCTACCCAATAGCCTACAAGTCCCAGTGCTGGAATGCCTCAGGAATGCCTGCAGGTATCCAACCAGCAGGATAGGAACACAGCCCTCCTACTCCTCTCCCCCCAACAGCAGACAGGGAGCCTAAAGCCATACTGAGCTCAGAGCCACCCCTAAACACACAACTTGACATGGCCCTGCCCACCAGAGGAACAAGACCCAGCTCCGCCCACCAGTGGGAAGGCACCAGGCCCTCCTACCAGGAAGGATGCACAAGTCTCAGGATCCACCTCACCCACCAGAGGGCAGACACCAGAAGCAAGTGGAGCTACAACCCTCCAGCCTGCAGAAAGGAGACCACAGAAAGTCAGACAAAACGTGGTGGCAGAGAAATGTGTTCCAGGTGAAAGAACAAGATAAAAACCCACAAGAACAACTAAATAAAGTGGAGATAGGCAACCTATCTGAAAAAGAATTTAGATTAATGATACTAAAGATGATCCAAGATCTCAGAAAAGAATGGAGGCACAGACTGAGAAGTTAACAAGAGATGTTTAAGAAAGAGCTAGAAGATTTCAAGAACAGAGATGAACAATGCAATAACTGGAATGAAAAACACACTAGAAGGAATCAACAGCAAAATAACTGAGGCAGAAGAATGAATAAGTGAGCTAAAAGACAGAATGGTGGAAATCACTGCCACAGAACAGAACAAAGAAAAAATAATGGGAAAAAATGAGGACAGTCTCAGAGACCTTTGGGACAATATTAACTGCACTAACATTTACATCATAGGAATCCCAGAAAGGGAAAAGATAGAGAAAGGGCCTGAGAAAATATTTAAGGAGATTATAGCCAAAAATGAAAAGGAACATGAAAAAGGAAACACTTAAGTCCAACAAGTGTTGAGAGTCTCATACAAGATAAACCCAAGGAGGAACTCAGCAAGACACATATTAATCGAACTGAAAAAAATTAAAGACAAAGAAAAAATATTAAAAACACAAATAACATGCAAGGGAATTCCCAAGAGGTTATCAGCTGATTTTTCAGCAGAAAATCTGTAGGCCAGAAGGGAGTGACAAGATCTATTTAAAGTAATGAAAGGGAAAAATCTATAACCAAGAATACCCAGCAAGGCTCTCGTTCAGATTCAATGGAGATATCAAAAATTTTACAGACAAGCAAAAGCTAAGAGAATTCAGCACCACCAAACTAGCTTTACAATAAAACCTAAAAGAACTTCTCTAGGTGGAAAGGAAAAGGCCATGGTGAGAATCAAGAAAATTATGAACGGGAAAGCTCACCAGTAAATGCAAACATAAAGGAAAGGTAGAAAATCATTCACACACTACTATGACATCAAAACCAGCAACCATGAGAAGACAGAGTACAAATGCAGGATCTCAGAATGCACTGGAAATTAAAAGACCAGCAACTTAAAACAATCTTGTATATATATAGACTGGTCTATCAAAACCTCATGGGAAGCACAAACCAAAAATCTACAATAGACACACACAGAAGGTAAAGCGACCCAAACAACATTCAAGACAGACATCACATCACAAGAGAAGCGGGAAGGAAGAAAAAAGACCTTCAAAAACAAATCCAAAACAATTAACAAAATGGCAATAAGAACATTCATAGTGATAATTACCTTAAATGTAAATGGACTAAATGCTCCAACCAAAAGTCAAAGACTGGCTAAATGGATAAAAAGAAAAAAACCAAACAAGACCTGTATATATGCTGTCTATAAGAGACCCACTTCAGATCTAGGGACATATACAGACTGAAAATGAGGGAATCAAAAAAGGTATTCCATGCAAATTGAAATCAAAAGAAAGCTCAAGTAGCAATACTCGTATCAGACAAAATAGACTTTAAAATAAGGAATGCTGGACTTGCCTGGTGGTCCAGTGGCTAAGCATCCTCCTGCCAACGCAGGGGACTTGGGTTTGATTCCTGGTCTGGGAACTAAGATTCCACATGTCATGAGGCAACTCAGCCCATGTGCCACAACTGAGAGTAGCTGCCCCTCGCTGCAACTGGAGAAAGCCCACACACAGCAAAAAAAGAGCCAGGTGCACTGCAATGAGGACCCAGCAATGCCAAAAATAAAATAAATAAAAAAATTTAAAAAGAGGCAATAAGCCTATTAGAATGGATCAAGTTAAAATTAAAAAAAAAAGAATGTTATAAGAGACAAAACACTGCATAATGATCAAGGGATCAATCAAAAAAGAAGATATAACAATTGTAAATATATATGCACCCGATATATGAACACTTCAATATATAAGACAAATACTAACAGCCATAAAAGGAGAAATCAACAGTCACAAAATAACAGTGGTGGACTTTAACACCCCACTTTCATCAATGGAGAGATCATCCAGACGGAATATCAATAAGGAAACACGGGCCTTAGGTGACACATTAGGCTAAATGGACTTGATATTTGCAGAGCATTTCATCTGAAAGCAACAGAATACACTTTTTTCTCAAGTGCACACAGAACATTTTGCAGGATAGATCACATATTGGGCCACAAATCAAGCTTCCATGAATTTAAGAAAACTGAAATCATATCAAGCATCTTTTCTGACCACAATGCCGTGAAACTAGAAATCAATTACAGGAAAAAAACTGTAAAAAAATAAAAATAAAAAAATAAACCACAACACATGGAGGCTAAACAATATGCTACTAAACAACCAATGGATCACTGAAGAAATCAAAGAGGAATTCAAAAAGTAGATAGAGACAAATGACAACAAAAACACGATGGTCCAAAACCTTTGGGATGCAACAAAAGCAGTTCTAATAAGGAAGTTTTTTAAAAAATTATTTTAACTGGAGGATAATTACTATATACATTGTGGTGGTTTTTGCCATACATCAACATGAATCAGCCACGGGTGCACATGTGTCCCCCCATCCTGAACCCCCCTCCCACCTCCCTCCCAACCCCATCCCTCTGGGTTCAGGGCACCAGTTTTGAGTGCCCTGCTTCATGCATCAAACTCGCACTGGTCACCTACTTTACATATGGTAATATACATGTTTCAAAGCTATTCTCTCAAATCATCCCACCCTGGCCTTCTCCCACAGAGTCCAAAAGTCTGTTCTTAACATCTGTGTCTCTTTTATAGCAATATCATCTTATATTAGGAAACCAGAAAAGTCTCAAATAAACAACCTAACCTTACACCTAAAGCAACACCTAAAGCACCTGAAGAACAAACAAACCCCAAATAAAGTAGAAGGACAGAAATAATAAAGATCAGAACAGAGATAAATGAAAAACAGATACAGAAAACAATAGAAAAGATGAATGACATCAAGAGCCGGCTCTTTGAGAAGATGAAATTGATAAAACTTTAGCCAGACTCATCAAGAAAAAAAGGGGGAGGGCTCAAGTCAGTAAAATTAGAAATGAAAGGACTTCCTTGGTGTTCCAGTGATTAAGAATCCACCTTGCAATGCAGGGGACACAGGGTCAATCCTTGGTCAGGGAACTAAGATCTCACAGGCTGCAGAGTGACTAAGCCCACACAGCAGAATGACTGAGCCCACATGCTCTGGAGCCTGTATACCACAACCAGAGAGCCCACGCACTGCGACTAAGACTTGATGCAGCCAAATAAATAAATACTAAAAATAAAATTAATTAATTAAAAAAGAAATGAAAAAGGAGAAATTACAAGTGACACCACAGAAATACAAAGGATCATAAGAGACTACTACAACTACATGTCAACAAAATGACAAGTCTAGAAGAAATGCACAGATTCTTATGAAGATACAATATTCTAAGACTGAACAACAAAGAAATGGAAAATATTAACAGACCAATCACAAGCACTGAAATTGAAATAGTGATTAAAAAACTTGCCAACAAACAAAAGTCCAGGATCACATGGCTTCAAACGCAAATTCTATCAAACATTTAGAGAAAAGTTAACACTATCCTTCTCAAACTCTTCCAAAAAATTGCAGATGGGAAAACTCCCAAACTTATTCTATGAGGCCACCATCACCCTGATACCAAAATCCAGACAAAGATAACACATGAAAAGAAAATTACAGGCCTATATCACTGACAAACACAGACACAAAAATCCTCAACAAAATACTAGCAAATCAAATCCAACAATACATTAAAAGGATCATACAACGTGACCAAGGGGGCTTTATCTCAGGGGATTATGCATAAATCAATCAGTGTGATACACCACATATTAACAAACTGAAGAATAAAAACCATAGATACACAAAAAGATTTTGACAAAATTTAATACCCATTTATGACAAAAACTCTCCAGAAAGGGAGCATAGAGGGAACTTACCTCAATATAATAAAGGTCACATATGACAAACCCACTGCTAACATCATTCTCAATAGTGAAAAACTGAAAACATTCCCTCTAAGATCAGGAACAAGACAAAGATGTTCACTGTTGCCACTTTTCTTCAACACAGTTTTGGAAGTCCTAGTCACAGAAATCAGAGAAGAAATAAAAGGAATCCAAATTGGTGGGGGGAAGCAAAACTGTCCCTGTTTGCAGATGCCATGATACTACACATAGAAAATCCTCAAGATGGTACCAGAAAACAACTAGAGCTCATCAATGAATTCAATAAGTTTGCAGGATACAAAATCAATACACAGAAATCTCTTGTATTTCCAGACACCAACCACAAAAGATCAGAAAGAGAAATTAAGACAACAATCCCACTTACCATCACATCAAAAAGAGTAAAATATCTAGGAATAAACCTACCAAAGGAGACAAAAGACCTGTACTCTAAAAACTCTAAAGATGCTGATGAAAGAAACCAAAGATGACACAAACAGATGTAAAGATATATTATGTTCTTTGATTGGAAGAATCAATATCATCAAAATAACTATACTGTCTGAGGCAATGTACCGATTCAGTGCAATCCCTTTCAAATTACCAATGGCATTTTTCACAAAGCTAGAACCAAAAAGTTTTCTAATTTGTATGGAAACACAAAAGACCCCAAATAGCCAAAGCAATCCTCAGAAACAAAAACAGAGTGGAGGAATCAGACTCCCTGACTTCAGACTATACTACAAAGCTACAATCATCAAAACAGTATGGTACTGGCACAAAAACAGAAATACAGATCAACGGAATAGGATAGAAAACCCAGAAATAAACCCAAGCACCTATGGTTAATTAACCTATGACAAAAGAGGCAAGAAATACAATACAGAAAAGACAGGCTCTTCAATAAATGGTGCTGGGGAAATTGGACAGCTACATGTGAAAGAATGAAAAAATTAGAACATTCTCTAACACTATACACAAAAATAAACTAAAAATGGATCAAAGACCTAAATGTAAGGCCAGATATTATAAAACTCTTAGAGAAAAACACAGGCAGAACACACTTTGACATAAATTGCAGCAATTTTTTTTGATCCACCTCCCAGAATAATGAAAATAAAAACAAAAATAAACAAATGGGGCTTAATTAAACTTAAAAGCTCCTGCACAGCAAAAGTGAAGGTGAAAGTGAAGTTGCTCAGTCATGTCCGATTCTTTGTGACCCCTTGGACCACCAGGCTCCTCTGTCCATGGGATTTTCCAGGCAAGAATACTGGAGTGGGTTGCCACTTGCTTCTCCAGGAGACCTTCCCGACCCAGGGATTGAACCTGGGTCTCCCGCATTGTAGGCCGACGCTTTACCATCTGAGCCACCAGGGAAGTCAAAGGAAATAATAAACACAACAAAAAGACAACCCACAGAATGAGAGAAAATATTTGCAAACAAAGTGACCAACAAGTGATTAATCTCCAAAATACACAAATAGCTCATGTAGTTATATGCCAAAAACATAAACCCAATCAAAAAATAAATGGACAGAAGATCTAAATAGACATTTCTCCAAAGAAGACATACAGATGGCCAAAGAGCACATGAAAAGATACTCAACATAACTAATCAGAGAAATGCAAATTGAAACTACAATGAGATATCATTTGTCACTGGTCAGAAAGGCCATCATCGAAAAAAAATCTACAAACACTAAATGCTGGAGAGTGTGTAGAGAAAAGGGAACCCTCTTACACCCCCACTGTTGGTGGGGATGTAAAGTGGTACAGCTACTATGGAGAACAGTATGGAAGTTTCTTAAAATACTAAAAATAGAACTACCATATATGACCCAGCAATCCCACTCATGGGCATATATCCAGAGAAAACCATAATTCAAAAAGATACATGCACACCAATGTTTACTGCAGCATTATTTACAATAGTCAAGCCATGACGGCAATCTAAATGTCCATTGACAGACTAATGGATAAAGACGATGTGGTACATATGTATAACAGAATATTACCTGGCCATAAAAAAGAACAAAGTAATGTCATTTGAAGCAACATGCATGGATCTAGAGATGATCATACTAAGTGAACTAAGTCAGACAAAGACAAATATTATATGTTATTACTCATTTGTGGAATCTAATTTTTAAAAAATGATACAAGTGAATTTATTTACAAAACAGAGAGAGACTTACAGATATTGAAAATAATCATAGCTACCAAAGGGGAAACTCTGGTGAGAGAGATGAGATAAATCAGAAGCTTGGGATTAACATACACACACCACTATGTATGACAGATATCCAGCAAAGACCACTGTACAGCACAGGGAACTCTACTCCATATTCTCTGATGACATATGCGAAAAGAATCAGAAAAAGAATGGATGATTGAATCACTTTGCTGTACAGCTGAACCTAACACAACACTGTAAATCAACTATATTTGAATAAAAATTCTGTTTAAAAAAAGGACAGATTGATACTGCCACTGACAAAAAAAATTCCAAGTAACTCATGTTCAATTGGAAAAACACCTCAAACCCAAAGGTGACATTTGCCTGACAGTTTTCAGTTGGCCCAATTGAGTTAGTTTACTTGGAAAAGTTCTACCACAATATTTGACCAGTTTATTTTTAGAACTTTTAAGACACTAAGTTAGCAGATTTATAAATGACAAATAGGATAAAACATCAGATTGGAATTCTTTATTATGTATGCAGAATTGAGTTTTTTCCCCTAAAGTATGTTAGTCGCTCAGTCATGTCCAACTCTTTGCGATCCCATGAGCTGTGCAGCCTGCCAGGCTCTTCCATCCATGGGATTTTCCAGGCAAGAATACTGGAGTGGGTTGCCATTTCCAAGAGACTATAAATTACCTAAAAGCTTTAATCATCACAGTGGTCACTTGCTTTGCTATTTACAAAACACTGTCATAGACATCTGTGTTGAATTTCAGAACTAGCCCATGAAGCAGGCTTGGTAACTGACTCTACTTTGTAGGTGGGAAAATGAGGCAGAGAGAGTAACAGAATCACCCAAGGTCACACAGCAAGGGCACAGCACTCGGGGCTCGAAACAAGCCAAATCTTGTGCTCCCCAGGGCCCAGATGAGGCTTACAATTTCCTAGACTCACTTTCTGAAACTGAGTCATGGGGAGGAGGGGCAAAACAGCTTATCAGTCTTAGGCAAACAGTAAAGATAGCATCACCGACTCAGCGGACATGAATCTGAGCAAACTCCAGGAGATAGTGAAGGACAGGGAAGCCTAATGTACCGCAGTCCATGGGGTTGCAAAGCGTCAGACGTGACTTAGAGACTGAATAACAACAAAAAGCAAACAGATCACAGAAAAAAAAGAGGTCAAATTCAGATTTTCATTGACTAATGCACCCTACGCTCCAATTACCTTTAGTTCCCCTGATGCAGGCCAATCTCAGAGGAAAAGCCTAGACAGAATAAATCTTCCTCTTTGATCATGCAACACACACACACACACACACACAAACACACACAATACCTCTATACATCTTGGCTTAATAAACTTTAAGAAGTGATACCCCATCAGGGACTTCAAACAGCCAAGGCTCCCATTAAAACCCACTCTTCGCAGGAAAGTGTCTGAATTTAAAAGCAAAGTGCCCTTGCAACAATTTAAGAATCAATTTTAATGATCTCATTACATGTTTACATGAAATAAGAAAATGAATGATGTAGAGGATTTTAGTTTGCTAAAAACTTTTGAATATTATTTCAGTGAAATGCCTTAAAAGGAATAAGTAAAACTATAAATTTTCTACTGTGGTTTAAAAGTATCTGATTTTCAAAGCAAAGTATTAGTCAGTGCAACGATAAGATGGCAAATGATTTACCATATAGTAAGATTGTACTGGCTCATGCCAGGTTTTAAATACATTCTAGGTAATCTATAAGCTTGTCTCCCAGCAGAAAATAGGATATGATGAATATTCAAGTTAAGGTTGGCTGTGCCAAAATGAAAACAACGAGATTTCAGAATAATATTTCTGCCAAAGACATTTAAAAAAATCTGATCGGATTTATGGCAACACTGGTCATCTAAAAACTACCTAAGAAACAACAGAGCCCATATTCACTGGACAGGAGGCACCTCCACTAATCCCAACCAGAATTTAGACCTAATTTTATCCACTGCTGCTCAATACCAACATATCTGAGGGCAGGTCAATGGAAAGAATGTTGTGAAGTGTCATTAAAATCCAATTTTCCCATCTCGTAAGGAGGAGACAGCCTACCAGTTCAGGGTCAGGAAGTCAACAAATCCTAACCAAGTGCCACGTGGGATGGAGTATTAAGTTTCAACTGCGAGTGTGGGGTGGGAAAGAGGGGGGACGTCCATAACCTATATCTGGTCCCCTGTATTTTGCCTTCTAGTATCTTTTTTGGTAAGAATGACCAAAAAAATAAGTCATTTTTATATTTTATAGGTATGATTGAGATATGTCCATTTACCAGTTTTTTCCAAAGAAAGATGCCATATATAAGCAAACTATGCTTACTCACAGAGGTGAATGCAGTCATTGGGCTGAAGTTCAGACCACTTGCCATGAAATGTTTATAATAACAAGTGTAGCATGAATTACGGAGAAGGCAATGGCACCCCACTCCAGTACTCTTGCCTGGAAAATCCGATGGACGGAGGAGCCTGGTAGGCTGCAGTCCATGGGGTCGCGAAAAGTTGGACATGACTGAGCGACTTCACTTTTGCTTTTCACTTTCATGCACTGGAGAAGGAAATGGCAACCCACTCCAGTGTCCTTGCCTGGAGAATCCCAGGGACGGGGGAGCCTGATGGGTTGCCGTCTATGGGGTCGCACAGAGTTGGACACGACTGAAGCGACTCAGCAGCAGCAGCAGCATGAATTAAGCAACGCATATGTTGCTCTTCCAACTAACAAGGCAAAAAAAATGTGCAGCTTTATACTGCAAGCTACGGTGCATTCATCACTTCAGATGGTAACAATATCCTGTGATCTCACACTTCACAGTTTTGACTTTGGGTTCCCTTTGAAAACACTACCTCATACTCTCATTTTTAGCAGCTTCCTTCAACTCTTTTATAAGGGAATCTACTTTGACATGACTTTCTTTGGCAGATTTTTTGGCAACCTATTTCTTAAAACCTTTTCTGACCAGCAGCTAGTGACCTCGTCGTCTAAATGGTCTGTGTCACACATTATCTTCAAGATGTGGGCAGTTTTAGAGATGAGCTGCTACCACACCCTGGAAACTGCCAAGAGGGTACTGCTGAGCTTTTCTGTTAGAGTGGCAAAATTGCAGGAATTTCCTTAATTTGTTCTCTAATCACCTCCTTAAAATGACCACCAGTCAACACAAGAGGACCCTTGACTTCTACATCAACTTCAACCATAATACCCTCTTTATTTTTAACAAAATCAACTGCTCCTTCAAGGTCATTGCTAGGTGCCAGGACTTTTGCTGATTTGTTCCCCCATTCTGTGTCCTAAGCTTGCCAAGTGGTGGTCCACCACGACAGGCTGTGGAGGGCAACTGAGTTCATTTCATGGTGGTGATGGTGACTCACTGCTAGATATGGGGCCATTTTATTTCTTTTAATCCCGTCTAATTTCCTTTTTTCCAGGCACCAATTTCCTTTTTCTTAGGTGGTTCTCTGAAAAGAAATACGCAGAGCTTATGATTCTCATCAAGCATGCCTTACTAGCCAGAAGCTTTACAAAAATTACTTAGCAAGGACAAGTATTTTGGACGCGAGATTTTTATTCTCAGGACAGAGAACATATTTTTTTTAATGAACCCATCCAATAAGTCTTGAAACTTTGGCCTTGTGAGATCCAACTGACAATCCAACAGTCATTCTAAACATCCACATGGACTTTGCTTCCAGCTTACAACTAATGTATTTGGAGGGCTACACTGAAGGCCAATCAAGCACCTTTATCATGTAAACCATTTCATTTTGTTTCATTTATTCCACTTCTCTTGCACCCCGTTACTGCAACCTTTAGTCACACAGAGTATCAACTATGGACAGAACTGGTCTGATAAAAATGCAGTTGGCACTGAGGCTATTTTTACTTATTGGTTAAGCTTGCTGGGATGCAGACATACTTTATCAAATTCTGGTTACTATTGCTGCATGAAAAAATCATCTCAAAATTTAATGGTACAAGTCTGAGTTCTGGCTCCAAGTAAGATGGAATAAATACATTCCACTCTGTCTCTCCATGAATGCAGCTACAAAAACTAGACAGAGTGGATGGAATAGCTATTTCAGGAGTGTGACAAGTAAGTGGAAGCAAGCAGACTGGAGATGACGACCAGGTTTCTGAGTGCCACCAAGTCAACAGCAAGTTCCCCTGGTTTCCCCCAGCCTGGACTAAAGGCAGCATGAATCCAGAACTGGGTGCTAAATGCAGACACAAATAGCACCAGGAGAAACCATCTTAAAAAAAAAAGGCAGGAAAGGAGGCTCCTAATGCTCAGAGTGAGGGAAATTCTCTACTGTTTCCTTTGTCCCCCTGTAGCCCCAGGCCCCCTGCAATCCTGCAGTGGTGATAGCAGAGACAGTCAGTGGCAAAGGGGGCCTTCTGATGTCGGGAACTGAGAGAGGGCAATCTTGTGATCTAACTGAAGGAGCTGTGGTCCCAAGGGAGGTGCTGGTTGTGACTCTTCATTGGTTTTTTCTCCTTCTGAACTCCTGGCCCCAGACATGGGCCCAGGTGTAGGAAGTGCAAGGCTGAGTGGAGTAACTGGCCACAGGACTGAAAAGGGGAGCCTCAGTAAACCAGAGAGTGCAATGCTGAACAGGACTAACAAGGCCTGGAAATCCTATCTGACACCACAACTGAAACGGAACTTGGCAGCTTAAACCAGCTAGGCCAACTGTCTGCTAAAGCAAAAATATCTACAGACTCCATAGGATATAAACAAGGGCCAGAATCTCCTATTATAATATTCAAAATGCTCCAGAGAGAAACCTGTTGCTCGGCATTCAAAGACGCAGGAAAGTTTCGACTCACACGGGAAAAGACCATCAACAGACTCCAGTGACAAGATGGTATCACCAGACATCAGAATGATTTCACAATGACTTTAAAGAAGTTATTATAGAAATTCTCCAAGTGAGGGCAAACACTCCTGAAAAGAATGGAAAAAAATAGAAAGTCTCAGCAACTAAAGAACTGAATGGAAATTTTAGGAATGAAAATTTTAATAAGCAAAAGAAAAAACTCACTAGATTGGCTCACAAGAACAATGGAGGTGACAGAGGTTCAGTGAACTTAAGAGATGGATCAACAGAAATGACACAATCTAAACAAGAGACAAAAGACAAAGGGTTGAGGCCTGAATAAAGATCTCCTAGAAATTAAGACCCTCTCCCAAAGGCCCATAAACCAAAAGGAAAAAGTGGGGAGAGTTATGAAGAGGCAGCTCTCAGGAAAAGAAGGAAATATGCTCAACTTCGCTCAGAATAAGAGAAATAGAGACTAAAACTAATAGACCCAAGGAAGCGAAAGTAGCAGCTTATTTCCTCTTCACTTGTTTGGTCATGCTGCATGTTCCTCTGTCTTTTCATTTTGTTTAACTTACTGTGTTTGGGGTCTCCTTTCTGCAGGCCTGCAGGTCGTAATTCCTCTTAATCGTGGAGGCTGCCCCCATGGTCGGGAATTTGCTGTGTAACAGGGAGCTCAAACCCGGTGCTCTGTGACTACCTAGAGGGGTGGTAAGTGGGAGGCAGGTCCAAGAGGGAGGGGCCATATGCACACCTATGGCTGATTCATGTTCATGTACGGCAGAGACCAACACAATATTGTAGCAATTGTCCGCCAATTAAAAATAAATCAAAAAAACAAAAAACTAATTGATTTATCTCTTAACTATCAGGCTAACAGGAGTCTAAAACATTGGCAACCTGTTTTGTTAGTGAGGCTATAAAGAAAGATAATGGCAGAACCCACAGATGGGAATCTGACACTATTTACCAAAATTAT
Source organism: Bubalus bubalis (assembly GCF_019923935.1). Lineage (NCBI taxonomy): Eukaryota > Metazoa > Chordata > Mammalia > Artiodactyla > Bovidae > Bubalus > Bubalus bubalis. Next base: position 18,304,152 of record NC_059181.1, read on the forward strand.
AGGTGCATTTATTCTTTAATTCACATATACCTTTTAGCTACCCAATCACAAATATGCCCATACATGTATTAAATGGCCCATGTGTGAAGTTATTCATTGCAGCTTAGTAGCAAAAAACTCTACATTCAAGTGTCCCTTAAAAAAGGTACTGATAAACAACACATCTACCCAATGAAGCACTATTCAGCTATAAAAAAGAATAAGGAAAATTACCACATTCTGGTTTGGAAAGGTATCCAGGCTAAGTTGTTAATTTAAAAAAGCAAGGTGTAGAGCAGTGTGTTTAGTCTGGTACCTTTTGAGTAAGAAAGGGAGAATAAGAACGCATAGTCATATGTGCTTATGTTGACACAGCAGAAGTGCTCAAACTTCTGTAAAGGGTCAGATAATAAATATTTTTGACTTTGTGGACCACACAGTCTCCACCATTGCAGCCCCAAAGTGGCCACAGATGGATGGATGTGTTCCAATAAAACTGTACTTACAAAATAAAGGCAGCTTGCTTGCAGGTTGCAACTTGCTGACAACTAACATAAAGAAACTCCAAGGATAAATAAGAAACTAAAAAAACTTAGAGGAAACAGCATAGATGGGATAAAAACACATAAGTTGGACTCCAAAATTAAAAACTCATGGTGTTAAAGAAGAGCATCAGGAAAGTTCAAAGATAAACCACAGAATGGGAGAAAATATCTGCAAATCATATATCTGACAAGGGATTTGTCTCCAGATTAAATAAAGGATTTTTACAGCTCAACAGCAAGATGACAGATAACTCAAGTAAAGAAAAGGACAAAGGACCTGAACAGACATTTCCACAAAGATACTGTTGTTGAGTCGCCAGGTCATGGCCAACTCTTTGCGACCCCATGGACTGTAGCCCTCCAGCCTCCTCAGTACGAGGGATTTCCCAGGCAAGAATCTTTCTTCCCTGGTGGCTCAGACGGTAAAGAATCTGCCTACAATGAGGGAGACCTAGATTCAATCCCTGGGTAGGGAAGATCCCCTGGAGAAGGAAATGGCAACCCACTCCAGTATTCTTGCCTGGAGAATTCCATGGACAGAAAAGTCTGGTGGACTACAGTCCATGTGATTGCATAGAGTCGGATACAACTGAGTGACTAACACTTTCAGGCAAGAAAACTGGAGTGCGCTGCCATTTCTTTCTCCAGGGAATCTTCCTGACCCAGGGATCGAACCCATGTCTCCTGCATTGGCAGGCAGGTTCTTTACCACTGAGCCACCAGAGAAGCCCAAAGAAGCTACACAAATGGCCAATAAACACATGAAAAGACATTTGACATCCTTAGTCATCAGAGAAATGGAAAGCGAAATCAAAATGATATAACACTTCAACCTACTAGGATGACTGTAATTTTAAAGAGAGACAGAAAGTAACAAGTAAGGATGTAGTGAAACTGGAATGCTCATACATCACTGATGGGAATGTAAAATGGTGTAACTACTTTGGAAAAGATTTTTGGAAAGGCGTTCCTCAAAAGGTTAATGGATGCAATCCAAGTGCCCATCAATGGATGGATAGATAAACAAAATCTGGTTTATCCATACAGAAGAATATTACTAAGCCTTCAAAATGAAGGAAATTCTGATACATGCTATAACATGGATGAACCTTGAGGACACTATGTTAAATGAAAAAAGCCAGCTCCCCCACACAAAACCCTGTACAATTCCACTCACATAAGGCATCGAGAGTATCAAATTCAGAGACAGAAAGTAGAATGGTGGTTACTAGTAACTGAGGAATGGGCGCATTGGGGAATCATGATTTAATGGGTCCAGTGTTTCAGTTTTGTAAGGTGAAAAAGTGCTGGAGATTGGTTACACAACAATACGAATGTACTTAATACTACTAAATGGTACACTGAGAAATGATTAAGATGGTCAACTTTATGATGTGCTTATTTATCACAATAAAAAACTTTTTAAAAGAACATTAGAGTTAACCATATGACCCAGAAATCCCATTGCTAGATATAAACCCAAGAGAAATTCAAAGATATGTCCACACAATAACTTACAGCATTATTCACAACAGCCCAAACTGGAAACAGCCCCAACACCCATTAACTGAAAAATGGGAAAATGCAATGTGGTATATCCACAGGACAGTAATAAAAAGACGATGAAGGACTGACTTATGCCACAACATGGATGAATCTGGAAAAGGCATTAAGTGAAAGAAGACAGTCACCAAAAACCTAGTATTATATGATTTCATTTATATGAATAAACAAACCTATAGAGACAGTTATTATTCCTGGCCAGGCAGAAAAACAGAAGTGGTCATACCCTGAGTTGCTGTTGGCATTCACTTTTTTGATTCAGGTACCGGGTTACCCCAGTTACCGTACAGTTAGTGAAAACTCATAGAACAGTACACAGGATTGTACCCTTTTCGGTATAGATTCTATACCTCAACTGAAAGAAACAATCAAGAGCTCTCCACTAAGCAGGGCTTTGTGCCTTCTCCTCACCTCCATTCTGGAGCACAAGACAAGGAACAGAGTTACGATGGAATTTCCAACCTCAAAACTTAGGGGAAAAATTTTATTTTTTACCAACTGCAAGAGTGTAACATGACCCTACAATGTGATTATTGTCCAAAGGATTTGAGTCTCCAGTCTTCATTATTTCAATATACATATTTCCTTCCATACTGAGGTTCTGATGTGTTTATCGCTAGGAGCAAGAAGGCAAAGACATGTGGGACTGACATTCACTGAGCACTTACTAAGTTCAGGGCACTCTGCTTGAATTTCTACGTACAGTTTTTTTAAATGGGGCTCAGAGATGTTAAGTAAATTATCCAAGGTCACACAGCCTATAAATGACAAGACAGAAATGAAAACCTGATCCATAAAGCCAATGTTCTTTGCCCTCTGACACTCACATTGCTTGGCCCAGTGGAACACGATGATGGAACATATGTTGGCAAAGTTTCATCATGGATCTGTTTTGTCAGTTTTTACTCCAGAAGTCAGAAAGGCAATTTGCCTAAAGGACAACCTGCCTTTCATATATGTTCCTGGATGGTGAGATGAAAGGGAAGTAGCCATGGTCCTGCCAACCAGACTCAAAGTGCCTGGAGTACTCCTCCTGGGCAAGGCCCATCTCCCAGATGTTTGAATCAAGGTATCAGGATGGGTCTATCCAAAGTCACCTGTGTCAAAATTCATTTGAGATGAATCACAGCCCTCAAAGTAAAAGCTCAAAATATAAAGCTTTTAAAAGAACACAAAGAAGAGTAGCTCCAAGACCACAACCTGGAAATAGGCAAAGATTTCTTAGAGGGGACACAGAAGGCAACCTTAACAGGCAAAGATCCTCAATTACATTTAACCCAAACTAAAATTTTCTGCTCATCCAATATCACAAGTAGATGAATAAGCAAGTCACAGTATGAGACCAAATGTTCAGAAAATAAACTGACAAAACACTTGAATTTGGAACACATAAAGAACTCTTCTAATCCAATAATAAGATGACAATGCAATTAAATCGGTAAATGGGGACTTCCCTGCTGGTTGAGTGGTTAAAATGGCAGGCTCCCAGTGTGGGGGTGGGGTGGGGAGTGGGATGATGGTAAATGGCTTCAACAGACACCTCACAAAGGAAGGTATCTGCATGGCCAAACAGCATATGAAAAGGTGTTCAACATCACTGATCGTCAAGGAAAGGTGACTTAAAACCACAATGAGAAACCACATTTCCCAACTAGCAGGGCCAAAATAGAAAAGCTCACTAGCACAAAGTGTTGTGAGCCGCCAGAACTCTGGTGGCTTCTGGTGCAAGGAATATAAAATGGCACCACTTTGAAAAAAAAAAAAAGCGTGGAAGTTTCTTACACCTACCCTTTGATCTGGAATCTGGGGCTTCCCTGGTGGCTCAGAGGGTAAAGAATCTGCCTGCAATGCAAGAGACTTGGGTTTGATCCCCGGGTTGGGAAGATCCCCTGGAGGAGGAAATGGCAACCCACTCCAGTATTCTTGCCTGGACAATCCCATGGACAGAGGAGCCTGGTGGGCTACAGTCCATAGGGCCGCAAAGAGTCGGACAAGATTTAGCAGCTGAACAACAACAACAACCCTTTGATCCAGCCATTCCACTCCTAGGTATTTACCCCAAAGTAGTGACAACATTTGCCATCAAGAAGACCTAAATACAAATGTCCACAGAAGCTCTATTTCACAAACTCAGAACAACCCAAATATGTTCTTCAACAGGAGAATGGCTAAACCAATATTCATGCAGTGGAATAGCACTTGGCATTCTAAAGGAACAAACTACTGATAACATGCAACAATACAGATGGACAGATTGCAAAAATGTCATTCTGAGTAAAGGAAGTCAGATACTGAAGAGTACACACCGTCTCAGTCCATTTAACAAAACTCTAGAAAAGGCAGTTTAATTGCTAAGTCATGTCCGTCTCTTGCCACCCCATGGACTGTAGTCTGCCAGGCTTCTCTGTCCATAGGATTCTCCAGGCAAGAATACTGGAGTGGGTTGCCATTTCCTTCTCCACTAGAAAAGGCAAATCTAAAGTGACAGCATAACAGTCATTACCTGGGGCCACGAATGGGAGTGGAAAGGGGAATGATTGGGAGGGGATATGAGGGAACTCTCTGGGCAAATGGAAACTATATTGTGAGTGGCTTTGGTTACCTGGGTTTAGTCATTTCTCAAAGTTGTACAACTAAGATTTGCGCATTACAATGTATATACATTCTATACTGCTGCTGCTGCTGCTGCTAAGTCGCTTCAGTTGTGTCCGACTCTGTGTGACCCCATAGATGGCAGCCCACCAGGCTCCCCTGTCCCTGGGATTCTCCAGGCAAGAACACTGGAGTGGGTTGCTGTTTCCTTCTCCAATGCATGAAAGTGAAAAGTGAAAGTGAAGTCGCTCAGTCGTGTCCGACTCTTCGAGACCCCATGGACTGCAGCCTACCGGGCTCCTCCATCCATGGGATTTTCCAGGCAAGAGTACTGGAGTGGGGTGCCATTGCCTTCTCCGACATTCTATACTAAAAATGTTTAAAAGTGCAATCAAGTAAGGGGTGAGGGGTGGGTCGAGATCAAGAAGAAAAGATGGCAGAATGTTAATAATTGTTGAAGCTGGGTAATGTACATACTTGAAATTTACCATAATTAAAAACACTGAAGAGAAGAAGAAAAATCTTCTATGTTGAATGCTCCTGCTTACCCCTCCACCACTGTGTCCAACTCTGCCTCCCCCTTGGGCTGCCCTCTCACAGACCCCAACTCCTAAGTGAACTCTGCTTCTTGCCAAGGGCCACAGCTCAACTCCTGTCTGCTCTACAACTCTCCACCACCAGCTAAGCCCCAGTAACCACCAGGCATTTCTGCCAAGCCCTGTCACACCCAAGAGCTCAAAACCTGTTCAAGGGACTGGGAAACAAGAAGTTTTCCAGCTTGCTTTGCAGAAGTTCAGTCATCTCCCACCTGTACTATCTGCCCAAGATTTACATGGCACCTCTCTCAAAGCCTGATACTTAGGAGGCTTTAAAAGATAGTTTATGGCTTGTATTCCAAAATCATGTAAATTGACTACTGGGAATTGAAAATGTGATTTCCCTTGTAACAAATAATATACAGCCAGTAACACAGCAGGCCAGCCCACAAATATCCATCTACCCACTGCACATACTCCAGGCTCCCACAGCAATGCCTCAGTTCAGTGCTACAGGTGTGATGCTTTTCATCAGCCAGTTCACATGACTAGGAGTTGGGGAAAGTTCCAGGTTCAAGGCTGAGTCAGTAGCAGTAAAAGTGATTCAAAAGGAAGGAGGGTCAGCAAAGGGCCCCCATGGGCAAGCCAGCAGCCAAATCTAGCTGAGGCCCGGCCAGGGGCTCATGTGCTGTGGTCCTTGGACATACAATCATTGCTGCCTGAGCCAGTCAGGAGGGAGGGAGAGTGGAAAAAGGCTTCTGACTTACAACTGCATCTTTAATCTCCTACTGCACTTTCTTAAAATCACATTCATGTCACAGAAAATAAACATTATAGAAAATGTAGACAAACAACAAGAATTAGTATTCACAGCACACAGTCCAAACCACTGTTTCCAGTCCAGTGTGTCCAGAGTTCTTCCAGTTTCTTCTGTTTCATAGGTACCACCCAGGAGAAAGATTCAGACCCAGAAATGTGTCATTAGGATATCTCTTATTTTTTAACAAAATCACAACTGCACTGTATCCAGGCCTGGCCACCATTTTCGACGTGGTTTCTACAGGGAGTTACGTTGACTCTTTTTGGGAGATCCTGACAAATCTTGCTTCATCTCAACAGGAGAAACCAAGTGTTGTCTGTGTCCACTGAGATTTAGTCTAAAAAGGAACTGGATGGATAATCCTAGGAAAGAGTCACAAAGAAAACTGCATCTGGTTCCCTGTCACTGAAGAGTTCACTGTCAGAACATCTAACATTAAGTCAGTAATCATGTAAGCACAATTGTGTTACTTGCTAAGAAACAAAACCACAGTGTGCACACAATGAACAGACAGGGAGAGAAGGCCATGAAGGCTTCTCTGAAGACCTGAGATGTGAAGGCTGAATGGGTTTGGGACAGAGGAGGGCTGCCAGGTGGCGGAGGCTGCCAGGATACAGTGGCTTCTAAGCAGATGACATGGACTGGAATCCACCAAGACTGGCCCAACCTTGAAAGATCAGGTACGAAGCTGTTGACAGCAACTTGAATGAGAGAAGTCAATGCTTGGACCACGATGGTGGCAGGGGGCAGGCACAGAGAAGTGAAGCAGGTTTGAGAACCATTTGGAAGCAATAGGTTGGATTTGGCAATGAGGGACAGGGTGGAGTCGAGACTGATTCCTAGATTTCTGACTTGAACTGCTAAATTGATGATTTCATGCCCTTGCATTCTGCTGGAAATAGATGTGGCCAGTCTCTTGGGAAGGTACAGATGACACACATTCTAGAAAAAAACACTGCCATGTGTCCCAGAGGTCTGTCTTCCTTTGAACTTTATGCATTTTCCAGAATAGTGAAGAAAGAGTGTGTACCAAATTCTTAGAAGTATTAAGACATCTTTAAGTCCATGGGGTTGCTAAGAGTCAGATACGACTGAGCGACTTCACTTTCGCTTTTCACTTTCATGCACTGGAGAAGGAAATGGCAACCCACTCCAGTGTTCTTGCCTGGAGAATCCCAGGGATGGGGGAGCCTGGTGGGCTGCTGTCTCTGGGGTCGCACAGAGTTGGACATGACTGAAGTGACTTAGCAGCAAGTCTCTCTCAAGCAGGAGCCAATGCACCTGTGGATTAAAGTTAGCGGAGAAACATGCAAACATTTCTAACAGAATGCACAGCAAGCTATCTGAGTCAGGAGGAGCTAGGTTATGCTGCTACCTCAAACAAATCCCCCACATTTCAGGGGCTTAACTACCATCCTGAACACACAGCCTTCAAGTTTGTCCTGATAGAGGCAAAGAGAAATGGTGGTGGTGTATCATCTGACTCGGCTGCTTTCAAAGTGACACTTATTGATGCTGTTCACATTCCATTGGCCAGCGCTCACCACAAGAAGCCCAGCTAACTGCAGGGGAGACCAGGCAATGTGGAAACATCTATGGAAGCCTTGGGCACTCTCCATGCTACACAACGGATCAAGCTAATGAATTTATGAGTAACATCATGGAAGGTGAAGCAAGACACAACCCACATGAAGGGGAGTGAATGGAACTAGAGCTGGCCTTATTTTAAACCATTTTATGTTCTTTTTTGTTGCAAAAATTTCAATGTTACTGTTAGATATAAACTAACAGAATCACTACAGTATCATTTAATCAGAAGGAAAAAAGAACCTAGTCTCCAATACCAGGGAAACCAGGAAAGAACCTAGAATGTCTCCTCCCATTGCTGGCATGAACCTGATGGTCCAAGCATTTACATTTTATTTTCAAGGTCCACAGCAGCACAGTTAGGGACCCCATGACTGGCATATATTATTACCAGTGACAATCCATTACATGAGATGATACATGGCTTGGCTTTCTCTTGGAAAAGCATGCCCTAGGAGACAACTTTCTAGCTGTTGGGCTATATTTTCATAATCCAAGTGGTACGCTCTTATCACTGTCAAAAAACCACCCCAAGTCTTAGGAACCTGACTAAATAAAAGCTTCTCTCTTGCTTATGGAAAATCCAAAAGTGGATGATCCTGGTCCAACAGCTGTCCTCAAAGGAGTGGTTCAGGAATCCAGGTACCTTCCATCCCGTGCCACTGTCATCTTCTACAATCAGCCTCCAAGGTCCCCTTGGAGACTACAGAAAGGAATGAGAAAGTATGTGAAGATTTGCATATAAGCCATGCCTTGACCGGAAGTGACAGACATCACTAATACTCACATTTCATTGGCCAAAGCTAGTTTTATACATCCAACAATAGGCTCAATGGGTGCTGGAAAATATAGTCCCCACTTCCCAGCAACAATGAGAAAAATCAATCTCCTGACCCCCCAGCTAGCTCTGCCATACTTCGTATCCTCCAAATGACTCATGCCAGAACAAGGGAATCATGAAAGTCAAATAACTAACTGGGAAACTGATGTCTTGGTCTTTGAATCAATGTCCAGGAAATGCAAGGATTTCCTGTTGCAGGTGGCAACACTGCTCCACGTTTAAAATCACTGTGAACATTGCTGAAGAAAAAAATCAAAAGCAGGGCCCCTGAGTCAGGAAAGTAGCTTGCAAGTGGGGTTCAGAGTGGACAGAGGGTAGGCAGAGCCAGAAACACCAGGAATGGGAAGCTCACCCAATCCCTGGGCCTGAGCAAAGGGGCTGTTCTGTCATCTGAGCAGTTAATAGCTAACTCAGGACAGCTCCATTCCAGCATCTAGGTGTAGGTCCTTAGTCTGGTCATTAACGAAACTAGCTGGAGAGGACACCTACATCAATAATACGGTGCATTCCCAGGAGATACAGGCATTGTGCTCTGCTGGGCCAGAGCTCAGTCTAAGAGTTCACACTATAAGTGTACCCAATGGCAGCACTGTGGGAGAACAGTTTCCCTGGTTGAAACATTTAGAAACCCTGAGACAGAGTTACCCAGGTTTCCTTCCTGAAGGATGTCTGAGTTTTTGGTATGTTCACAAGCACTGAGGACCCCCAGGAAGGAGGCTGCTCGGTGCAAACATACCCAACACACACAGTATGCCAGCCAAAGTCATGATCACGAATTCTGTTAAAGTACCGAAATGGGAACCTCAACAAAAGGCATCAAGGTATATCCAGAAGAAGGGGTTTCTCCTATAAAACAAAAAACCAGATATGCTTTTCTCTCCAAATCCTAGAAGTAATCAAGTGATGGATCCCCATATGCTGAATTTGATAGTTTTACTGAACTTGAGACTCTCGTCTTTGAGGATGGATGTTAAAAAACAAAACAAAAAGGGTCCTTCTGTGGGTCAGAGGCACACAGAGATGACCACCACTTCTGTTAATGTATAAAGAATGTCCCTCAAAAAGTTAAACACAGAATTACCATATCGTACCCAGCAATTTCATGTACAGGTATACACCCCAAAATGTGAAAGCAGAGACTTGAACAGAAATTTATCCACCTATGACAGCATCATTCACAAAACCCTAAGACATCATGCTAACTGAAATAAGCCAGACACAGAAAGACAAATACTGTACGAGTCCATTCATACGAGGCATCAACAGCAGCCAAATTCATAGAGACAGACAGTAGGACAGGGGTTACCAGGGCCTGGGGGAGTGAGGAGTTGTGAGTTATTAAGCGGTACAGAGATTCTGTTCAGGATGATGAAGACGTTCTAGAGATGGATAGTGGTGATAGGTGCACAGGAGGGCAACTGCGCTTAATGCTACTGAAATGCACACTGAAAAATGGTTAAAATGGCAAATTTTTTGTTACATACACTTTGTCATAATTAAAAAAACAAAAACAAAAGGCGATAAGGGCTTCCCTGGTGGCTCAGTGGTAAAGAATCTGCCTGCCAGTGCAGGAGATGCGGGTTTGATCCCTGGTGCAGGAAGAGCCTATATTCTGTGGAGCAACTAAGACGCTATTGAGCCTGTGCTCTAGAGTCCGGGAGCTGCAACAACTGAAGCTCTAGACCCGTGCTCTCCGCGACAAGAGAAGCCCCCACAATGAGAAGTCCATGCACTACAACTAGAGAGTAGCTCCTACTTGCCACGAGAGAAAAGCACACAGCAACAAAGACCCAAGGGGGAGGAGCCAAGATGACGGAGGAGTAGGACGGGGAGAACACTTCCTCCCCCACAAATTCATCAAAAGAACATTTAAACACCGAGTAAATTCCACAAAACAACTTCTGAAGGCCGGCAGAGGACATCAGGCACCCAGAAAAGCAACCCAAGTCTTCGAAAGGAGGTAGGAAAAGATATAAAAGACAAAAAAAGAGACAAAAAAGGGAGGGACAGAGTTCCGTCCCGGGAAAGGAGTCTTAAAAAGAGAGAAGTTTCCAAACACCAGGAAACCTGCTCACTGCCGACTCTGTGCCGAGCTTTGGAAGCACAGAGGTCAACATAACAGGGAGGAAAAATAAATCAACAATTAAAACCCGCAGATTGCGAGCCCTACGGTAACTCCCCACAGCAGAAAAGCAGGGCAGACGCCTGCATCCACTATTAGCAAGTGGGGGCTGGGCAGGGAGGCGCGGAGTGGGCTGCATCGCTTAGGGTAAGGACCTGGCCTGAATACCCTGAGCGCTATCTGAGTGAAATAATTTCGGCTAGTAAACCAGACTGTGGGATATCTACCACGCGAAAAGCCAGCCCTACGCACGGAACAAAGGACTGAACAGAGATAGCGGGCTGCAGACCTTCCCCCTCCGGTGACAGGCAGCCAGAACCAGAAGGGGGTAATCGCAGCCCCAGAGAGACATTATCTATAAAACTGTAAGCAGGCTTCTTTGCTAACTAAAACTTCTTGGCGGTCTGGACGGTCAACATCTGCCTGAGAAGGCACGCCGGTTGTACACCTAGATAAACGAGCGGCGGGGAGGCGATAAGTCTCAGCAATCGCGCCCGCCAAACACCTCATCACCTGAGCTGCTCGGACCTGGGAAGGGCACAAAACGCAGGCCCAACCGAGTCTGCGCCTCTGAGGACTACCGGAGTGCCTGAACCTGAGCGGCTTGGACCTGGGAGGTACAGGCAGCACAGGGCCGGCCATGGATGGTTCCTGGCAGAGCAACCCAGAGCCTGAGAAGTGTGGGCAGGGAGGCTACACGCACCGTGAGCGGGGGCAGACCCAGTGTGGCTGAGGCACTGCGAGCACACGCCAGTGTTATTTTCAGCATCCCTCCCTCCCTCCCAACAGCGCCACTGAACAAGTGAGCCTAAAAAAAAAAAAATATCTTCCACCATCCCCTTTGTGTCAGGGCAGAAACCAGACACTGAAGAGACCAGCAAACAGAAGAAGCTATAACAGAGGGAACCGCCTTGGAAGCTACAGGCGATAGATTAAAACCCTGTGGTTAGTACCGACTACATAGGAAGGGGCCTATAGATCTTGAGAAATATAAGTCAGTCCAAGGAACTAGCCGAAAATGAATTGAACCCACAATACTCACAACAAAACCAGAGAAAGTCCTAGATATATTTTTACTATTTTTACAATCATTCTTTCTTTCTTTTTTTTTTAATTAAAAAAAATTTAAGTCCTCTATTATTCCTTTAATTTTCACTTTTATAACCTATTACTTTGCAAAAAAAAAAGACCCTATTTTTTTTTTTTACAGCAAACTTCATATATATATTTCTTATAACTTTTTGACCTTGTTTTTTTTTTTTTTCCTTCTTCTTCTTCTAACATTGTATTTTTGAAATTCCAAACTCTACTCTAGATTTTTAATTTTAGCTTTTTGGTATTTGTTATCAATTTTGTACCTATAGTTTTTTTTTTATAATTTCTGTGACTTTTTTTTTGTTTCTCTTCTTCTTTTATATAACATTGTATATCTGAAATTCCAAACTCTACTATAGATTTTTAACTTTTGTTTTTTGGTATTAGTCATCAATTTTGTACCTATATTCTCTTTATAATTTTCGCGACCTTGTTTGTTTTTGTTTGTTCGTTTTTTCTCTCTTTCTTTTCCTTCTTCTTCTCTTTAACATCATATTTTTGAAATTCCAAACTCGACTCTAGATTTTTAATTTTTGCTTTTATGTATTTGTTACCAATTTTGTACCTTTAAGAACCCAATCTTCAGTACCCATTTTTCACTAGGGAGCGAGATTACTGGCTTGACTGCTCTCTCTCCCTTTGGACTCTCCTTTTTCTCCACCAGGTCACTAGTGTCTCCTCTCTAACCCCTCTCTACTCAACCCAACTCTGTGAATTTCTGTGTGTTCCAGACGGGGAGAACACTTAGGGAACCGATTACTGGCTGGATCTGTCTCCCTCCTTTTCATTCCCCCCTTTTATCCTCCTGGCCACCTCTGTCTCCTTCCTCCTTCTTCTCTCCTCTGTATAACTCCGTCAACATTTCTGAGTGGTCCAGTTGTGGAGTGCACATAAGGAAGTGATTACTGGCTAGCCCACTCTCTCCTCTATTGATTCCACCTCATCTCATTCAGGTCACCTCTAAATCCCTCTTCCCTCTTCTCTTCTCCATGTAACGCTGTGAACCTCTCTGGGTGACCCTCAAGTTAGAGAAACTGTTCATCTTTAACGTAGATGTTTTATCAATGCTGCTGTATAGAAGGAGAAGTTTTGAAACTACTGTAAAAATAAGACCAATAACTGGAAGCAGGAGGCTTCAGTCCAAACCCTGACTCCAGGGAACTCCTGACTCCAAGGAACATTAATTGACAGGAGCTCATCAAACGCCTCCATACCTACACTGAAACCAAGCACCACACAAGGGCCAACAACACCACACAAGGGCCAACAAGTTCCAGGGCAAGACATAACAAGCAAATTCTCCAGCAACAAAGGAACACAGCCCTGAGCTTCAAGATACAGGCTGCCCAAAGTCACCCCAAAACCATAGACATCTCATAACTCATTACTGGACACTTCATTGCACTCCAGAGAGAAGAAATACAGCTCCACCCACCAGAACACTGACACAAGCTTCCCTACTCAGGAAACCTTGACAAGCCACCTGTACAAACCCACACACAGCGAGGAAACGCCACAATAAAGAGAACTCCACAAACTGCCAGAATACAGAAAGGACACCCCAAACTCAGCAATTTAAACAAGATGAAGACACAGAGGAATACCCAGCAGATAAAGGAACAGGATAAATGCCCACCAAACCAAACAAAAGAGGAAGAGATAGGGAATCTACCTGATAAAGAATTCCGAATAATGATAGTGAAATTGATTCAAAATCTTGAAATCAAAATGGAATCACAGATAAATAGCCTGGAGACAAGGATTGAGAAGATGCAAGAAAGGTTTAACAAGGACCTAGAAGAAATAAAAAAGAATCAATATATAATGAATAATGCAATAAATGAAATTAAAAACACTCTGGAGGCAACAAATAGTAGAATAACAGAGGCAGAAGACAGGATTAGTGAATTAGAAGATAGAATGGTAGAAATAAATGAATCAGAGAGGATAAAAGAAAAATGAATTAAAAGAAATGAGGACAATCTCAGAGACCTCCAGGACAATATTAAACACTACAACATTCGAATCATAGGGGTCGCAGAAGAAGAAGACAAAAAGAAAGACCATGAGAAAATACTTGAGGAGATAATAGTTGAAAACTTCCTTAAATGGGGAAGGAAATAATCACCCAAGTCCAAGAAACCCAGAGAGTCCCAAACAGGATAAACCCAAGGCGAAACACCCCAAAACACATATTAATCAAATTAACGAAGATCAAACACAAAGAACAAATATTAAAAGCAGCAAGGGAAAAACAACAAATAACACACAAGGGAATTCCCATAAGGATAACAGCTGATCTTTCAATAGAAACTCTTCAAGCCAGGAGGGAATGGCAAGACATACTTAAAATGATGAAAGAAAATAACCTACAGCCCAGATTATTGTACCCAGCAAGGATCTCATTCAAGTATGAAGGAGAAATCAAAAGCTTTTCAGACAAGCAAAAGCTGAGAGAATTCTGCACCACCAAACCAGCTCTCCAACAAATACTAAAGGATATTCTCTAGACAGGAAACACAAAAACGGTGTATAAATTCGAACCCAAAACAATAAAGTAAATGGCAACGGGATCATACTTATCAGTAATTACCTTAAACGTAAATGGGTTGAATGCCCCAACCAAAAGACAAAGACTGGCTGAATGGATACAAAAACAAGACCCCTACATATGTTGTCTACAAGAGACCCACCTCAAAACAGGGGACACGTACAGACTGAAAGTGAAGGGCTGGAAAAAGATTTTCCATGCAAATAGGGACCAAAAGAAAGCAGGAGTAGCAATACTCATATCAGATAAAATAGACTTTAAAACAAAGGCTGTGAAAAGAGACAAAGATGGTCACTACATAATGATCAAAGGATCAATCCAAGAAGAAGATATAACAATTATAAATATATATGCACCCAACACGGGAGCACCACAATATGTAAGACAAATGCTAACAACTATGAAAGGAGAAATTAACAATAACACAATAATAGTGGGATACTTTAAATACCCCACTCACACCTATGGATAGATCAACTAAACAGAAAATTAACAAGGAAACACAAACTTTAAATGATACAATAGACCAGTTAGACCTGATTGATATCTATAGGACATTTCATCCCAAAACAATGAATTTCACCTTTTTCTCAAGCGCACATGGAACCTTCTCCAGGATAGATCACATCCTGGGCCATAAAGCTAGCCTTGGTAAATTCAAAAAAATAGAAATCATTCCAAGCATCTTTTCTGACCACAATGCAGTAAGATTAGATCTCAATTACAGGAGAAAAACTATTAAAAATTCCAACATATGGAGGCTGAACAACACGCTGCTGAATAACCAACAAATCACAGAAGAAATCAAAAAAGAAATCAAAATTTGCATAGAAACGAATGAAAATGAAAACACAACAACCCAAAACCTCTGGGACACGGTAAAAGCAGTCCTAAGGGGAAAGCTCATAGCAATACAAGCATACCTCAAGAAACAAGAAAAAAGTCAAATAAATAACCTAACTCTACACCTAAAGCAACTAGAAAAGGAAGAAATGAAGAACCCCAGGGTTAGTAGAAGGAAAGAAATCTTAAAAATTAGAGCAGAAATAAATGCAAAAGAAACAAAAGAGACCATAGCAAAAATCAACAAAGCCAAAATCTGGTTCTTTGAAAGGATAAATAAAATTGACAAACCATTAGCCAGACTCATCAGGAAACAAAGGGAGAAAAATCAAATCAATAAAATTAGAAATGAAAATGGAGAGATCACAACAGACAACATAGAAATACAAAGGATCATAAGAGACTACTATCAACAATTATATGCCAATAAGATGGACAACGTGGAAGAAATGGACAAATTCTTAGAAAAGTACAACTTTCCAAAACTGGACCTGGAAGAAATAGAAAATCTTAACAGACCCATCAAAAGCACAGAAATTGAAACTGTAATCAAAAATCTTCCAGCAAACAAAAGCCCAGGTCCAGACGGCTTCACAGCTGAATTCTACCAAAAATTTAGAGAGGAGCTAACACCTATCCTGCTCAAACTCTTCCAGAAAATTGCAGAAGAAGGTAAACTTCCAAACTCATTCTATGAGGCCACCATCACCCTAATACCAAAACCTGACAAAGATCCCACAAAAAAAGAAAACTACAGGCCAATATCACTGATGAACACAGATGCAAAAATCCTTAACAAAATTCTAGCAATCAGAATCCAACAACACATTAAAAAGATCATACACCATGACCAAGTGGGCTTTATCCCAGGGATGCAAGGATTCTTCAATATCTGCAAATCAATCAATGTAATACACCACATTAACAAATTGAAAAATAAAAACCATATGATTATCTCAATAGATGCAGAGAAAGCCTTTGACAAAATTCAACATCCATTTATGATCAAAACTCTCCAGAAAGCAGGAATAGAAGGAACATACCTCAACATAATCAAAGCTATATATGACAAACCCACAGCAAACATTATCCTCAATGGTGAAAAACTGAAAGCATTTCCTCTAAAGTCAGGAACAAGACAAGGGTGCCCACTTTCACCATTACTATTCAACATAGTTTTGGAAGTTTTGGCCACAGCAATCAGAGCAGAAAAAGAAATAAAAGGAATCCAAATTGGAAAAGAAGAAGTAAAACTCTCACTATTTGCAGATGACATGATCCTCTACATAAAAAACCCTAAAGACTCCACCAGAAAATTATTAGAACTAATCAATGACTATAGTAAAGTTGCAGGATATAAAATCAACACACAGAAATCCCTTGCATTCCTATACACTAATAATGAGAAAACAGAAAGAGAAATTAAGGAAACAATTCCATTCACCATTGCAACGGAAAGAATAAAATACTTAGGAATATATCTACCTAAAGAAACTAAAGACCTATATATAGAAAACTATAAAACACTGGTGAAAGAAATCAAAGAGGACACTAACAGATGGAGAAATATACCATGTTCATGGATTGGAAGAATCAATATAGTGAAAATGAGTATACTACCCAAAGCAATTTATAGATTCAATGCAATCCCTATCAAGCTACCAACGGTATTCTTCACAGAGTTAGAACAAATAATTTCACAATTTGTATGGAAATACAAAAAACCTCGAATAGCCAAAGCGATCTTGAGAAAGAAGAATGGAACTGGAGGAATCAACCTGCCTGACTTCAGGCTCTACTACAAAGCCACAGTTATCAAGACAGTATGGTACTGGCACAAAGACAGAAATATAGATCAATGGAACAAAATAGAAAGCCCAGAGATAAATCCACACACATATGGACACCTTATCTTTGACAAAGGAGGCAAGAATATACAATGGATTAAAGACAATCTCTTTAACAAGTGGTGCTGGGAAATCTGGTCAACCACTTGTAAAAGAATGAAACTAGAACACTTTCTGACACCATACACAAAAATAAACTCAAAATGGATTAAAGATCTCAACGTAAGACCAGAAACTATAAAACTCCTAGAGGAGAACATAGGCAAAACACTCTCTGACATACATCACAGCAGGATCCTCTATGACCCACCTCCCAGAATATTGGAAATAAAAGCAAAAATAAACAAATGGGACCTAATTAAACTTAAAAGCTTCTGCACAACAAAGGAAACTATTAGCAAGGTGAAAAGACAGCCTTCAGAATGGGAGAAAATAATAGCAAATGAAGCAACTGACAAACAACTAATCTCAAAAATATACAAGCAACTCCTACAGCTCAACTCCAGAAAAATAAATGACCCACTCAAAAAATGGGCCAAAGAACTAAACAGACATTTCTCCAAAGAAGACATACAGATGGCTAACAAACACATGAAAAGATGCTCAACATCACTCATTATCAGAGAAATGCAAATCAAAACCACTATGAGATACCATTTCACACCAGTCAGAATGGCTGCGATCCAAAAGTCTACAAGCAATAAATGCTGGAGAGGGTGTGGAGAAAAAGGAACCCTCTTACACTGTTGGTGGGAATGCAAATTAGTACAGCCACTATGGAGAACAGTGTGGAGATTCCTTAAAAAACTGAAAATAGAACTGCTTTATGATCCAGCAATCCCACTGCTGGGCATACACACTGAGGAAACCAGAAGGGAAAGAGACACGTGTACCCCAATGTTCATCGCAGCACCGTTTATAATAGCCAGGACATGGAAGCAACCTAGATGTCCATCAGCAGATGAATGGATAAGAAAGCTGTGGTACATATACACAATGGAGTACTACTCAGCCATTAAAAAGAATACATTTGAATCAGTTCTAATGAGGTAGATAAAACTGGAGCCTATTATACAGAGTGAAGTAAGCCAGAAAGAAAAACACCAATACACTATACTAACGCATATATATGGAATTTAGAAAGATGGTAACAATAACCCTGTGTACAAGACAGCAAAAGAGACACTGATGTATAGAACAGTCTTATGGACTCTGTTGGAGAGGGAGAGGGTGGGAAGATTTGGGAGAATGGCATTGAAACATGTATAATATCATGTATGAAACGAGTTGCCAGTCCAGGTTCAATGCACGATACTGGATGCTTGGGGCTGGTGCACTGGGACGACCCAGAGGGATGGTGTGGGGAGGGAGGAGGGAGGAGGGTTCAGGATGGGGAGCACATGTATACCTGTGGCGGATTCGTTTTGATGTTTGGCAAAACTAATAGTGTTTCAGGTGTAAAAATAAAATAAAATTTCAAAAAATAAAAAAAAAAAAAAAAAAAAAAAAAACATAAACAAAGAGCCAGCACAGCCAAAAATAAATAATTGGAAAAAAAAGCCACTGAGATGCTCCTCAGCCCTCGTGGCCTGCAGTGGTTGTCTCTCCAAGCAGTGCCCACATGCGCCCTTGCAGGTTGATGGCTCTCCTGCAGCGCATCAAATCACCCAGGCACTGGTGACATATAAGCTCTGTTTTCGACCCACAAAGGATTACAGAAAACTGCACAAGGAGACGGGAAACAGGATCCAAGCCAGCCTTGACTTGCTCTGACACAGGGGACAGAAGGGCTTCAATTTCACATCTATGATCCCCCCAAACACACTTAGGACAGTTGAGTAGTTCCCCTCTCCTACAAGCATTTTTCTAGAACAGCACCATGTGATGGGACCTTCCTCGATGAGGAAAACACTCTCCTCACTGTGTCTGTGGAGCACTCAAAATGTGGCAAATGCAAATGAGGAACTTTTATTTTATTGCATTTAAACTAACTTAAATGTAAAAAGCCACCTGTGGGTAGAGGCTAACATATCAGACAGGAAGGTTTTAGAAATTTCACAAAGAAGCCAAGTGACAGATTTGTTATCTTTTTGGTGGAGACACCAAAATGTTGTGTGAATGGCAGAGATTAGGAAGCCAGTGGAAGGTGGGAGGGTGGGGGCGTCTGTTTAAATCCATGAACCCATTTACTCGAGTTTTGTACACTGTTCGTCAAACCTATGAGAAGAAATTATTAGTTATCATGATGTATTGAAAAATAATTTTTCAAGACCAGGCCCAGGTCATCGAAAGGGGGTCCATAATGAAGCTGAAAATTCTAGGCAATCAGGACCCAGAACAAGAAAAGGTCATGTGCTCTTTGTGTGGCTCTGGAATTGAAAGCCCAAGATCTCTGCCTGAATGAACCATCACACCCAACCCGACAGAAGCAGTTCTAGTAGTAGATGAGGCTTGTTTTTTACACACACCCCCCACACACACACCACAGAGAAGAAAAGCCACTGCATGCCAATTTTCAGAACACCAGCAGGCAGGAGGCTACAGTTGTGCCTAATGGTCAAATGGACATTTAACCATTCAGAGAAGAGTCTGTTCAACTTCATTTTCAGAAGAGAATGAACAGAAGTTGAGAAAACCGAGTGGTTCCCAGTGAAGTGGGCTCCTGAACAACTTTTCTAAAAAAGATGCTGTGCTGAAGTCAACTCTGAGTGGTCAGAAAAGTCAAGGGAGCATTTTCAAAGGGCCCAGCTGCCACTTGTTTGAACAAGCCTGCTACCCTGCCCCCCTTCCATCTGGGGAGCATTTGCTCTGCAGAAAACAGATCCTGACAAAGAATGGACGGTAATAAAGCTAGCTCACCACCTCATCAGCACAGTCTGGTCAGCACCGTACAGACTCTCCATTTCCCTTCTCAGGTGCTTTTGGGTTTAGGGCAGGCATGGTGCTCCTGTCTGACCGGAGGAGAAACCAAGGCCCAGGCTCCCAGGTAAACTACTGTCTCACATGCAGTGTTCGTGAATGTCACCCAAGTGCCAGAGGCTTGTCACATAGCTTCTAAAGGTTACGTAAGGAAAACAGCCAAGCAATAATCCATTCTATACCTGGAGGAACTCGTGCCAACCACAAGTACGGATTTAAAGCTGAGTGAGCTGAGGGTCCCATTCCAGCAATGGAGGAGATCAGGAACACTTGAGAAAGAACAAAATGCACCTGCCACACTGGTGGTACAGCACAGCTGTGATAAGTGTGCAAAAGAACATGGGGGGGGAGGGGTCCGGGGGCGGGGGTACTTCCCTGGCTGTCCAGTCTTGAAGACTTCTTCTTCCAATGCAGGAGGTGCAGTGTTCAATCCCTAGTGGGGGAACTAAGACCCCACATGCCTCGTGGCCAAAAAATCAAAACATAAAACAGAAACCATATTGTAATAAATTCAATAAAGACTTTACAAATGGTCCACACCAAAAAAAATCTTAAAAAAAAAAAGAACGGGGATATTTCCAAGAGATGCACCTCCATCCCCACTCTAACATCGATTTCCATTCTTGGCTGCAAAATGGAATCACCTGGGAAGCATTCAACAATCCTGAGGCCTCAGGTTCTGCTGTCATTGGTCTGGGCAACAGAAGTTTTTAAAGCTCCCCCAGGGGATTCTAACGTGGAGCCAGGGTTGGGACCCATAGAAGGGAGAAAGTAAGAGTAGAATACCTAGTGGGAAGGGGGACTCGGCCTCGTCTGGATCACAGGCTATTTCTTGGATCATGTGATGTTTAAGAAAACTGAATAATAAAGAAATATAAATGCCAGGGGTCTCTGCTTTTTATCTGTAAAAGGGTGCAATGCCCCCTACTCTCCCCTCCCCAAAAGGTAGGGCGGTCCTATCAGGGGGTGCTAGGATAGGGAGGAGCTGGTGCTATGGCGGCAAGAGTGCTAAGGAAAGCTGGGAGGAGTGGGGTGGGAGGGGGGGGGACCCGCCTCACCTGCGTCGTAGAAGGCGTCGAGCACGGCCGTCTCCCCGAAGTCGAGCTCCCCGAAGGGTACGGAGGTGAGGTGAGCGCCCTCAGCCTCGCAGGCCCGCAGCAGGCACTGGCGCGCCCCCGCCTCGGGGCCGCCGGCCGCGCCGCCCTGGGGGCTCTCGTTGTGCACGTATACTGCCCGCAGCGCCCGCCGCGGCCCACCCGCGCCCCCGCCCTCGCCTCCAACCCCCGCGCCCTCGGCCGCCCCCTCGGGCTCCGGCGGGCCCGGCGGCTCCGCCACGCCCTCGCCCACCGGCGGCAGCGGGCACTGGGGGGGCTCGGCCGCCGCCCCGACCGCCCCCGCCGGGGTCGCCCCGCCGCCGCTCTCCATGTGGCCGCCGGGCTCGCCCTTCCTGGTCCCACCTCGGCGCGAGTGGCCGGCGGCGGCACCTGCTCCCGGGACGCGGGAAGGGAGTTGGGGGGACCCAGCGCCCGCCAGTGGCCCCGCGACGGACAGGTGACGGCGGGGCCCCTGGGTCGCACGCGGAAGCTCCTGCCCCGCAGCCCCCGAGCGCCCTTTGAAGACTCGGGCGGGAGGCGGGAGGTGGGGGCGGGGACGTCAGGGCCCTCGGAGGGCGGAGGGAGGTCTGGGAAGGGCGGCGGGGCAGGAGCCCGCCGGGCGCCCCCTGCCGCGTCCCCCGGGCAGTGCTCTGAGAAGGGCGGATTCACGAACTGCGGATTTTGTTGTGTATTGCCATCGCTCCAGCCTTTGGGGTCCCGATTTTTTCCCTTGAAACAATTTGAGGCTTTTTAAACAGACTAAAAAAAGCTCTTTCAAAGCGCCGGTTGGATGTCAATATTCAACTCCACACTAAATACTGATGTAGTTTTAACTCAGAATCGAGATGAGAAGATGCTTATTTAAAACTACTGATTTTGTACTGCGTGTCCCCAGTTGTGGAGAGCAGGGCCCTTCTGAGCCCATGCCCTGGAGGCTGCTCGTCCTGACTCTCACTGTGACCTTGACAAAAGCACCATGATGCACCAGCATCAAAGTCTGTTGGCCTATAGACCATTTCTAGTCACAGTATTGCTTCCGTTCTACGCTTTGGCGTGAGGCATGTGGGATCTTAGCTCGCCAACCAAGGATTGAACCTTGCACCTCCTGCACTGGAAGGTGAAGTCTTAACCACTGAACCACCAGGGAAATCCCTTAATAACAACTTTATTGAAATATAATTCACAAACCATCCAATTAATCCATTTAAATGGTTTTTAGTTTATTGTCAGAGTTGAGCAGCCATCACCATACTCAGTTTTAGAACATTTTCATCACACCCCCCAAAACCCAAGTACCCATTACCAGTCTCTTTCCACCTTCCCCAACGCCCTTCAGCCCCAGGCAGCCACTAATCTACTTTCTGTCTCTGTAGATTTGGCTATTCTGGACATTTCACATAAATAGAATCATACACAGTGTGGATAAAGCTTTTCATTTGCTTTGGGTATATACCTAGGAATGGGATTTCTGGATCACATGGCAACTCCATATTTAAGCTTTGGAGAAACTACCACTGCTTTTCAGTGTGGTTCCATGGTTTTATATTTCCATCAGCAGTGGACAAGAGTGTCAACTTCTCCACACTCTCACCAACACTTGTTATTGTCTTTTTGATTACTGGGAATGAAGTGATAGCCCACTGCGATTTGGATTTGCATTTCTCTTAAAGACTAATGATGTTGAGCATTTTGTCATGTGCTTATCTTCTATTGGCATAATTTCTTTGACAGAGAGTCCATTTGGACCCTTTGCCCTTTTAAAAATAAGGTAATCATCTGTTTATTATTGAGTTGCAAAAGCTCTTTATATATTATGGATACAAGTCCCTTATCAGATATGTGATTTGCAAATATTTTCTCCTCTTCTATGGGCTATGTTTTTATGTTCTTGACAGTGTCCTTTGCAGCATATCACAAGCCATTTTGACACAAGGAGAATAGGACTTATAAAATAATACTTTGCCTTTTCTTCATGTTTCAGTAATAATATAGTCCATTCCTCCACTTCACCCCTAACAGGAAGCAGAAACTGCCAGCATAAATCTTTGGAGAAATCCTCATTCCTGGCCTGATAGAAATTAGCAATTTCACAAGTGACGTCAGTGTGCACCCTCTTTTGTGGCCAATGAATGGAAAATGGGCTCCAAGGAAAACTATAAAAACACCAAAACCAGAATTAGGAAGAGGAAAGCTAGAGAAAACTTTCAACATTTCTGTTCTAAGACTTTTTAAAAATACTATGCTATAAAAGGACACCTTTTCTTTGTAACCTTGCAATGCATAATAATAGTAATTTTCCTAATGTGCCTGTTCATCTGAGATCATTTCAATGACTGGCACAGCCTTCAGAAGGGCAGAGATGCCCATTTCACAATTTCTTGCCAGTATCCTGCTGTTGCCACACTTCAATCTTCCCATGTTTCTTCCAGCTCTCACGGGGCCCTGATGACTAAGCAAACCTCATAGGAGTTGTGAATTCTGGCTTGAATAATATCTTTCTTTAAATGCAACCCCTGTGGAGTAAAGGACCTGGCTAACAGGCATCTTCCCCACAGGTAGAACACACAGCCCACCTTCTCATTGTCTCCAGTAATTTGAATGCTTGAAACATACCCGAGTCCCTCCTCCTGATGTCCTTCCTACCTCCCCTGCTCCAGCCCCACTGATGAGAAAACTGAAAAGTTCTGGATTAGTCTTTTCCATTTAGTTGAACAATTGTTCTGTTCTTACTTCTGCCTTGCCCCTTACTAAGCACATACCCTGGAAAATACTTTGCCTCAATGGAGAGATGTCATTTGGACTGGAATGGGGAGTTGAAGAATAGAGTGGAGACACTGTAGCTAAAGGTTAAATCTACGTGTTTTTCTCATTTCCTCTATCTTATTTTAGACTGGTTATTCTTACCAATAAAGAAAGCTGAGTGCCAAAGAATTGATGCCTTTGAACTGTGGTGTTGGAGAAGACTCTTGAGAGTCCCTTGGACTGCAAGGAGATCCAACCAGTCCATTCTGAAGATCAGCCCTGGGATTTCTTTGGAAGGAATGATGCTAAAGCTGAAACTCCAGTACTTTGGCCACCTCATGTGAAGAGTTGACTCATTGGAAAAGACTCTTGATGCTGGGAGGGATTGGGGGCAGGAGGAGAAGGGGACGACAGAGGATGAGATGGCTGGATGGCATCACTGACTCGATGGACATGGGTTTGGGTAGACTCTGGGAGTTGGTGATGGACAGGGAGGCCTGGTGTGCTGCGGTCCATGGGGTGCAAAGAGTCGGACACGACTGAGCGACTGAACTGAACTGATTCATACCAACTATAGTCCTACAAGTTAGTTCCTTGACTCTAGAAAAAAAGAAATTAGTTACCATTTGAGTGGCAATCTTAATCCTTTTCTCCTAAGAAAATACGTTGTACCTGAGGGCCAAGTACATAGTGACAAAAGGGAAACAACCAGCTTGTACTATATTAAATGTATTTGGAAAAACTCTAACATATGCAGTAATTCAACAAGAATTTATTGAGCATCTATTATGTGTCAGGCACTTTTCTTGGTGCAGAAGTTATCAGAGTGAACAAGACAGCCAAAGTCCCTGCCATTATGTTATAAATAGATAAAGAGATATGGCTATAGACAGATATACCTGTGTTTGGATGCTATAAATATTGTATGGATAGATTATTGTAATCCGCCATAAAGTACAAAAAATCAAACGTAATAGATGAAGCATTAAGCATAAATTGTGTGTAAGATATTAGTTTATGAAATATAGGTGAAACTCACAGCTTGTTTTAATTATACACCATGAGTGAACAAGTAGATTATGAGAAAAATGTGGACTTCATAAGATTTATTAAGAATAATAAGTTATTTCCCTTTAAAACATGCTGCAGATGGAACATATGATGGAACAAGAGTAGCACTTACAGATAGATAAGGATGGAAAGTCATTAGGCATGGAACATGCAATCTCTGAACTGACAGTCATCCCCTAAATCGACCACCCATTGGTGACACCAGGCACAGTCCCATTTTAGTCCTACATGTGCCCTCCACCTTCTTGAACTTACAGAATATATTTATAATAAACTATTTTACTGTACTTGTTTATCGGAGAAGGCAATGGCAGCCCACTCCAGTACTCTTGCCTGGAAAATCCCATGGACGGAGGAGCCTAGAAGGCTGCAGTCCATGGGGTCACGAAGAGTCGGACATGACTGAGCCACTTCACTTTCACTTTTCACTTTCACGCATTGGAGAAGGAAATGGCAACCCACTCCAGTGTTCTTGCCTGGAGAATCCCAGGGATGGGGGGAGCCTGGTGGGCTGCCCTCTATGGGGTCGCACAGAGTCGGACATGACTGAAGCGACTTAGCAGCAGCAGCAGCATACTTGTTTATGAATACTATCATCTGTTTTATCACTGGATCTTTTCCTATTGGTTGGTTTTTCTCCTCATTCTGGGTCATGTTTTCCTGCTTCCTCACATGCCTGGTGATTTCTTATTCGATGCTACACACTTTGAATTTTACTTTAATGAATACTGTGTATTTTTATATTGCTATAAATATTCTATATATTCTTATGTTCCTATATAGGAATATATAGACATTTTTATATTCCTATAAATATTCTTTTATATTTCCTGGGTTGGGAAGATCCCCTGGAGAAGGGAAAGGCCTAGAGAATTCCATGGACTGTATAGTCCATGGGGTCACAAACAATTGGACACGACTGAATGACTTTCACTTTACTTTTACTTTCATTAATATTCTTGAGCTTTATCCTGGGACACAACTACTTGGAAAAACAGTTTGATCTTTTTGAGGCTTGTTTTTAAGCTTTAAGAGGGATCAGAGCAGCCTTTGGGGATTCCCTGGTGCTTCAGAGGGTAAAGAATCCACCTGCAATGCAGGAGACCTTGGTTCAATCCCTGTATCGGGAAGATCCCCTGGAGAAGGGAATGGCTACCCACTCCAGTATTCTTGCCTGGAGAATCCCATGGACAGAGGAGCCTGGTGTGCTACAGTCCATGGGGTCGCACAGAGTTGGACACAAATGAGTGGCTAACACACACACACAGAGCAGACTTTAGACTAAGGCTAATTAATCTCCACTACTGAGGCAATGCCATTCCTAATTCTACACGGTATCCTATGATTTATGAAGTTGTTCCATTCTGGCCAGTGGAAACAAACTATTTGGGTCCTGTGGGACCTCCAAGGACTGTTCCCTCTCATCCATTCAGGTAATTCTTGCTCCAGCCCTGAATGTTTTTTTTACCCCCAAGCGCTGGTCAGTACTCTACTGAACATTCCAGATCTACACACCTCTAGAACTTGGTGTAGCTCTCTCCTCTCCAAAATGCAAACTGGAGCCTCCGTGGCCTCACTGGCATTCCAGCTCCATCAACTTTGGATGATCCCGAGGTTCCCTAGACTGCCCTTTCTCTCTTCTATGGCCTAGAAACTCTCTCAGGCCACTAAGCTGGGAAATTACAGGGTTCTATTGTTCCCCCTTTCTCCAGGATCTCTGTCCTGTGTCGTGCTCCTTATATGATTTTTTGCAACCTTTGTTCTGGAAAAGTCCAAAATTCTTTTAAAGATGAGACTGAGAAAGTTCTAACATTAGACTTCCCTGGTGGTCCAGTGGTTAAGAATCTGCCTGCCAATACAGGGGACACCGGTTCTCCACACCTACTGAAGCCCGCGTGCCCCAGAGCCCATGCTCCACAACAAGAGAAGCCACCGCAATGCGAAGCCTGTGCACTGCAACGAAGAGTAGCTCCCACTCGCTGCAACTAGAGAGAAGCCTGCTGGCAGAAATGAGACCTAGTGCAACCAAAGGTTAAATAAATAAATAAAATTTTTTAAAGTTTTAAATATTAAAAAGAAAAGCGTTTCTCCCTTCTCTAGTCTAGGCCTGCTGCAGACTGCCCCCTTGTGGCAGGAAAAGAAGGCGTAGTGTTGGCTTCTCCACCTTCTACCCTACCAGCCACCTCTCCAAGATGGAGGTGTAGGGAGAGGGGCTGAGACAACCCCACTCATGGGTTTCTTATCCTGGGAAAATGCATAGCGTTCACTCCACATTTGTCCTCTAGGTCCTGAAAACTTCTTGGGCCATATGTAGCAAGCCATCTTTTGAGTCCTTTTCCTAGGCTCCTAGTGAATAGTAGGCAACCCTCCAAGATGCCCAATGGCAGGGAGGAACTCACCAGCACACTGATCTCTCTCCAAAATACTCTTCTAATTTCCAATTCTCTTTTCTGGGACTTCTCAGCCTCACTTTGAAAATGAGCATCTTGCTTCTGGTACCAGACCTTCCAGAACTCTCTCCTCTCTGCCATCAACTTTCTGCTACCACAAATGTTCCAGATGATACCTGCTTCATCAGCCTAGGGCCTGGAGTGAGGAGGATGATATAACGAACCAAAGCCCTCATTTAACTTAAAATGGACATTGAAGAAGAACTGGAAAGAGATGAAGCTGTTAGCCATGCAGATATGTACAGGAAGAGTACTGCAGACAGAGGCAAGGGCCAGTGCAAAGGCCCTAAGGCATCCTGGCATGCTCAAGCAACAGCAAGGCCAGAATCTCTAGATATTCAGAATTCCATCATTTCATTTTTTAAACAGATCTAGTTTCTAGAAAGTTCTTCCATATATTTAAATAAAATCTTTTCTTATAACTTCCACCCATTTATTCTAATTTAATCCTTCTTCCACATGGCAGCTAAGTACTGCTCTTGGGTCTTCTCCCCCCTCCCACACCTTTCAGTCATTTCTCCATGATATAATTTCCAGGCTACCCACAACCTTGATGATTCTTTTATCATATACAAGAAATCCTTCAGAGATTGAGTGTAGCTTTTAACCAGTTTGCCCCAACGGTAACATCTTGCCAAACTATAGTATGCTCTCAAAACCAGGATACTGGCATCAAGACAGTCAAGATACAGAACAGTTTCATTGCTACAAGGATCCCTCTTGTTGCCCTTTGACTGCCCTTTCACCTCCCATCCCTAACTGCTGGCAGGCATTAATCTGATCTCCACTTCTATAATTCTGTCATTTCAAGAATGTTCTATAAGTGGAACTATACAGTATATAACCTTGGGATTCATCCAAGTTGTTGCATCAGTAGTCCTTTCTATTTATTGCTGAGCACTATTCCAAGGTAGAGACGCACCATGGTTTCTTTAATCATGCGCCTTTTGAAGGACACCTGGCTTGTTTCCAGTCTTGGGCCATTACAAAAAAAGCTATGATGAACATTTATATATAGGTTTTTTGTGTGAACATAAGTTTTCGTTTCTCTGGGATAAATGCCTAGGAGTGCAAATTCTGGGTCATATGGTATTTGCCTGTTTAACTTTTTAAGAAACGGACAAGTTGTCTTCCCGATTGACTACACCATTTTGCATTCCCAGCAGCAAAGTATAAATAATTCAGTTTCTCCACATCCTTACTAGTATTTGGTGTTGTCACTTTAAAAAATTGTAGCCATTTTGATAGGTGTGTAGTAAAATCTCATTGTGGTTTTAATATGCATTTTTCCAATGGGTAATGATTTTTAACACTTTTTCATGTGCTTTTCTGCCATTTATCTTTCTTGGTAAATGTTTATTCATATCTTGTGCCAATTTTCTAATTGGAATGTTTGTGTTTTTTTTATGGTTGAGTTTTGAATGTTCTCTATATATTCTAGATAGGAGTTGTTTTTCAGATATGTGGGTTGCAAATATTTCTCTACCAGTCTGTAGCTTGTTTTTTAATTCTCACAGGGTCTTTCACAAACAGAGAAAAAACTTTTAATCTTTTTAAAAAATTCTTTTTCATATTCTTTTCAATTATGGTTTATTACAGGATACTTAATATAAGACCCTGTGCTATAGGCTTTTCAGGTGGCGCTAGTGGTAAAGAACCTGCCTGCCAATGCAGGAGATGTAAGAGACACGGGTTTGATCCCTGAGTTGGGCAGATCCCCTGGAGGAGGGCATGGCAATCCACTCCAGTATTCTTGCCTGTGAAATCCCGTGAACAAAGGAGCCTGGTGGGCTATGGTCCATAGCCTCGCACAGAGCTGGACACGACTGAAGCAACTTAGCACATGTGCACGTGCTATACAATAGGATCTTGTTTATCCATTCTATATATAATAGTTTGTATTGGCTAGTCCCAAGCTCCCAATCCAACACTCTCCCTCCCCACCTCCTCCTTGGCAAGCCTGTTCTCTATGTCTGTGAGTCTGTTTCTGCTTTGCAGATAAAAGCTTTTAATCTTGATGAGGCCTACTTTATCAGTTTTTTCATTTATGGATGGTGCTTTTCATTCCAAGTTAAAGAATAATTTCCCTAGACTTAGGGCTCAAAGATTTTCTCTCTTTTTCTCCTAAAAGTTTCATAGCTTTACATTTTACATTTAAAATCCATTTTTGAGTTAATTTTGATATAAGGTGTGAGGCTTAGATAAAGGTTCATTTTTGCCTTTGGATGTTCAATTGATCCAGCACCATTTGATGAAGAGGCTCTTTTCTTCACTGGATTGCTTTTACACTTCTGTGAAAAAACAATTGGGCATATTTGTGTGCATCTATTTCTGGGTTCAATATTCTGTTCCACTGACCTATGTATCTATCCTTCCACCAATACCACATTGCCTTGATTACTGAGCAGGCTATATAGCAGCCGTTACTGTGGGGTGAGTGACTACTGTATATAGTATATACATACATATACATACTGTATATACTACTGTATATAGTGACTACTATATTTCTCTTTTCCAGGATTGTTGTAGCTAAATTAGAGCCTTTTTCTATATAAATTTCAGAATAATCTTGTCTCTGTCTATAAAAACCTTGTTAGGCTTTTGATAGGAACTACATAAACCTATGGATCGATTTGAAAATATATTATGCTGAATCTTCCAATCTATGAACACAGTATTCCTCTCCATTTATTTCAATCTTCTTTGATGTCTTTCATTAGAATTTTCTAATTTTCAGCATCCAGATCTTGCACATATTTATTAAGTTTATATCCAAGTATTTAATTTTTTAGAAGCAAGCATGGTCATTTGTTAAAATGGAGAAATGCAAGCACTTATGTGCATTGCATTTGTATTATTACATGGCTTTGCTGAACCCACATATTAGTTCAGGACAGTTTCTTGTTTTGCCTCCCTTGGGATTTTCTATGTCAACAAACATGTAATTCGCAAAAAGGGTTAGTTTTATTTCTTCTTTCCAATATTTATGCCTTTTATTTCTTTTTCTTCCCTTATTGCTATGGCTAGAACTTGCAGTTTTATGTTGAATAAGAACAGTGAGAGTGGATGTCCTTGCCTTGTTCCAGTCTTAAAAGGAAAGCATTTGGACTTTGACCCTAAGTAAGATATTAGCAATAAGTTTTTTGTAGATGCTATTTATCCAGTTAAAGAAGCTTCCTTCGATTTTAGGTTCACTGAGAATTTTTTTTATTGTGCATGGGTATTGGATTTTTTTCAAATGCTTTTTCTGTATCAATTGATATGATTATATGATTTATTCATCTTTAGCCAACTGATATGGTAGATTACATGAACTGATTTTTGAATGTTGAACTTGGGTGGTTGGAATAAATCCCACTTGGTGTGGTGTGTAATTCTCTTTATATATTGCTGGATTTTGTCTGCTAACATTTTATTAAGGGTTTTTGCATCTAGGTTCATGAGATACACTGACCTGCAGTTTTCAATTTTTTTGGTACTATATTTGCCTTGATTTGGCATCAGAGTAATACCAGCCTCAAAAATGATTTGGGAAGTGTTCTGTTCTTCTTGATTTCCTAGAAGAGATTGTGTAAAATTGGTGTTACTTCTTTAAATATTTGATAGAATTCTCCAATGAAACCATTTTAATCTGGGGGTTTCTTTTTCAGAGCTTTTATATTACAAGTTCTTTTTCCCAGTGGTTATAGGATTGTTAGGATTGTCTATTTTGTTTTGGTTGAATTTTGATATTTTGTGGTTTTTGAGAAATTGATCCATTTCTTTTAATATGTTGTATTTATGATCATAAACTTGCTCATAGTATTCCCTTATTATTCTTTTAATGGCTACAGGATCCATAATGATGTTCCCTGTTTTATTTTTGATTTGGTGATTTGTGCCTTCTCTGCTTATCTTTGTCAGTCCTGGTATTTATTCAAGTAAATATAAATATTTAAGTGCTGGTGAACCATCAAAGACATTCTTCATTTCTGTTACTGTTTTTGACTTCTAGCCATTTGACTCTTTCTTACAGTTTCCATCTCTGCTGAAATTACCTATCTGACCTTGCATCTTATCTACTTTTTTCACATTAGAGCCTTTAACATATTTATAGTAACCATAATCATTCTAAATTCATTCTCTGATACTTCCAACAGCCATGTCATGTCTAAGTCTGATTCTGATCATTGCTTTGTCTCTTCAGATTGAATTTCCTTGCCTTTTGGCATGCTTTGTGATTTCTGGTTGAAAGCCACACATTTTGCATAAGGCAGTAGATATCATGGTCATGCTGAAGTTTGTTGTGTCTATGGACATCAGAGATATTAAATTCCTCTAGTGATCTTTTTTGGTCCCTCCTCTTGGTTTTGGGGTTTCCTTTTGTGCTGTTCCCTAGTCTCTCTCTTACAGCTCTCCCTTCTGTAATCCACTGTTGTTATTTCCAGAGACCTGTTAGTGTGCTCGTGGGGCATGGTGGAGTGTCTCTAACAATCTAAGCCTCAGTTTCATCACACTTGCTTCTGCCCCTCCTCCATCTCTTTCCCCAGATACAGTGGGCATCCAACAGCATTCTCAATCAACAGCCTTGAGGCCCTTCTCCCTGAAGATTAGATCTTTGTTTTTTTAGGCAAGATGAGAATCGAGGCTGAGTGGAATTCATTCCTCAACTGTGGTGGTATATCACCAGTGCCCTTTTACATGTCCTCTCTGCTGCAGAATAAGCCTTTTTCTCTTTAAGGGAGAAGGGTCTGACTGGAATTCTCAGTGATTCCTAAGCCAGTACTTTCAACCCTGCACCATAAATTTTCTCTGGATTTTCTGTGATCTGCTCTGTAAGAGCCAAGAGGGGTTCTTGGAGGAAATGTCTGCAAAAAGTTTTAACCCTTCTCCCCAGGAGCATCATGCTCTCAAGCTGCTGCTGCTGCTAAGTTGCTTCAGTCGTGTCTGACTCTGTGCGACCTCATAGATGGCAGCCCACCCAGGCTCCCCCGTCCCCGGGATTCTCCAGGCAAGAACACTGGAGTGGGTTGCCATTTCTCTCAAGCTAGACCACACTAAGCCTCAAGAAATTTGCTTTATTTTCTACTTTGATATTCTTTTCCATTTCCATAGTATCTGGTGGCTTCTGTCCCTGGTAAGCAAATGCTCAGGTCCCATGTCTCAAAAAAAAAAAAAGTGCTTATGTCTCTCCAGATTTTGAAATGGCTGTTTGTTCTGAAAACCCAGTTAGTTCTCTCTTACTTTCCAGTCTCTCTAGCTTTCTTATTGGAAGCATGGGAAGGACATCCTGCAGCTCTCTACATCTCTGAACTGAAACTGGAAGTCTTATTCAACCATATTTGACCTACAAATGTCAATTCCTTATGGTTTAACCTAATAGACCATGGCATAGTTTCTGGATAGTGCACCCTGTTCTGCTGCAGCCAAAGTCTAACTAGAGATTTCTGAAAAAGATTGCTAAGGGTTATTCTACACACAATTCATTGAGAGTGAGATCATTAAAACACAGATTGCTGGGTCCTTCTCCAGAGTTTCTGAGTCCGAAGGCTGAGGGCAGGGCCCACAAATTTTCATTTCTACCAGTTACCTGGTTGGTGATGCTACTAACTGCTCTTTTGGGGATCACACCCCAAGAACCCTATAGCATATCTCAGAGGCTCAGGGCACATCTACATGTCCTGCTTATCCATCATTTTGACAGCAAATGGTCGGTCCTGGGGGGCAGCGATTAGGTTCTCAGCTGACTTTACAGAACTGTCAACAGTTAAGGATCAGGAATATGCTCACTCTTGAATCCATTCTGCACAGTGAATCTAAGTAAAAAATAATACTTTATGTCTTTAAACAAAGGTAGCCACAGCTTTATAATAGCCGATGAAAGTCTTAGAGATGATGGTGTACAGACCCTGTGAACTTGTTCTAGACCCATGGTGATGTTAGCACACTCCTTTGGGTCCAGGTGTTGGCTGAGACTCAGGTACAAGGACCTCTGAAGGCTTTCTTTATTAACTGTTTTCTTATGTCATGAATCCTCCAGAGTCCTACAGTTTTACACTTAAGAGTTTTAGTAAAGGTAAAACTGGCTGCTCAAATGTATAGACTAAATCCCAATTGGCCTCAGTCACAATTACCAATTCATCTATTCAATCAATAAACATGTATCAAGTGCTTACTATGCACTTGGCAATGTTTCAGGTGGCAGGGACAGAGCAGTGAAGAAAATAAAGTCACTATCTCATGGTGGCTTCATTCTAGGGAGAGTAGACAGAAAACAAGTAACTGTGTGTGTGTGTGTGTGTGTGTGTGATTAAAACAGAATGAAACACACGCTCCTATGGGAGAATCTGAGGGAGAACTAAGGCTATTGTTGCTCTTTTATTTAGCAGGTTAGGGATGGCCTCTCTGATGCGATGACGTTCGAGGAGTGACTAGCCAGAAGGAAGAGATCCAGACTTGATACCAAGGGAGGTTTAGATGACTACAACTTTAGGGGCAGAGGGGTGGCTAGTCACTTTTGTATACTGTTAATTTGACTATGTTTGTACTGTCACTTGGTCATGTCTGACTCTCTGCAACCCATAGACTGTGGCCTGCCAGGCTCCTCTGTCCATAGAATTTTCCAGGCAAGAATACTGAAGGAGGTTGCCACTTCCTACTCCAAGGGAATCTTCCTGATCCAGGGATCGAATCCACTTCTCTTGCATCTCCTGCATTGGTAGGTGGGTTCTTTACCACTGAGCCACTGGGGAAGCCCCTCAACTATGTTTATCTTCAGGCAAAAACTATCCTTGCTAAATAATCTCAGGTAACTCACACTCCACTTCTAGGAATTGTCTTAAGGGTAAACTGGAAATGTGGACATAGATTTATGCCAAAAGGTGTTCATCATAACTTTATAACATAAAAAAACTAGAATTAACCAAAAATGTCTTTTCCCTGACCTCTCCACCCTCGAGGCTCATTGGGCACCTCTGCTCTGCAGTTCCAAAGCCCCTGGACTTCTCTCTGTGGTCACGCTCTCTCACTGCGGAACACTTGCCTGCTTACCTGAGCTTATTTGAGCTCCCTGAAGAGAGGCTCTACATTGCATTCAGCACCTATCATGGTGTCCGGCACATCATAAGCACTCAATACACATTCCAGAAAAGGTTGCTTAAATGCTCTCTGGCATATCTAGAGACAGAATATTAGGCAGCCACTATAAATCATGCTTTTGAAAAAAAGTTAACGGCAAAGAAATGATAAACTAAGTATAAACTATAAAACTACAGACACAGAATGACCTCCATTAGGAGACACCAAAATTATTAAAGGCTGTATCTGAATAAAATTAGGACAATTTCACCTGTTTTTTTTTTAAATTTAAAGCCTCTCACATCTCTTTTTTTATGCTCTGATAATTTTAATGCCCAGATCATACAGCCATATTGGCCAGGAACTGCCCCCACCCAACCCCAAGAAGGCAAGAAGGCACAATCCTACCAATGTCCCTGTGGTGGAGATGTGGAAATACTTTCTGCCTTTCTCTTTACAGTTTTTATTTTCTACTCTGGGTATAATATTAGCTTCATGCTGCTAAGTCACTTCAGTCGTGTCTGACTCTGTGCGACCCCATAGACGGCAGCCCACTAGGCTCCTCTGTCCCTGGGATTCTCCAGGCAAGAACACTGGAGTAGGTTGTCATTTCCTTCTCCAATGCATGAAAGTGAAGTCGCTCAGTCATGTCCGACT
The DNA here is from genome assembly GCF_019923935.1 of Bubalus bubalis. Taxonomy (NCBI): domain Eukaryota; kingdom Metazoa; phylum Chordata; class Mammalia; order Artiodactyla; family Bovidae; genus Bubalus; species Bubalus bubalis. The sequence goes on from NC_059181.1 coordinate 18,339,065, forward strand.
CTTCGCGACCCCATGGACTGCAGCCTACCAGGTTCCTCCGTCCATGGGATTTTCCAGGCAAGAGTACTGGAGTGGGGTGCCATTGAATCGGAGAAAAAGTAAGTTAGCTAAAAATACTCAAGGTAACAGACTGAATTCCACATCTGAACCTACAGTCACTACTCTGGTCTTCTAAACCTTAGAAGATTCATTGGTAGGATTCTTGTCAACAGGCATGACATGGGACACCTTAGAACGAGGCGGCCCCTATTATCTCAAAGCGTCTCACACTCTGCTCTGCCTCCTCCTTTTGTCTTCCTCATCACCCCCTGCCACATTCTCAGCACTAGATGCACCCTTTTAAAAGCAGGTCATTTACCCTTCCAGGCCCGAAGTTCCCTTTGAGACTTCTCTCTCTCTTCATTCCAGATTCACTTCCTCCATGGAGACTGCCTTGATTGAGAACAAACAAGAACATTTTTTTTTGAGAGCCTCCTTGGGCCAAGGCAGGGCGGGGATAGGTGGGGGTTCCTGTTCACCTACCTCCCTTCAGCATTCAACACCACAGCTCCAGCCCCAGTCAAGTTCCTTGTTCTCTCAGATTAGGCCCCACACTAAGAAATACTCATGAACTTTCAAGAGAACCCACTCCATTTCCCCAAAGACATTTCTGTTTTTCTCTTAGGGAATAATCTTGGAAATGCTATTGACTTCTTTGTGGTTCTTCTGTACCTTTGAATCACTTTATTAGCTTGGTTACTTAAAAAATTGGTTTGTAAACCCTTTAAGACTTTTTAAAAAATTAACACAAATTATAATGAAGTTTTGCATTTCCAGGGCACTTTCCCATCAAAGCGCTCAAAGTTTGCCAACACATCTTAGTTTCTTAGAGAACTAGTCATTCTATAGGGGTGAGAGGGAAGGGAAGCGTTCATGATTTAAATGACCCTGTTTGTCTGTATAATTTAATTAAATCGGTTGCCATTGAAATAAGACTGTCCCATGAACCTGGTTCTCCAAGAACTCAACTCTTCTTTTTTAGTCAGTTTTTTTCCTCTATTTTTTCCTTAGAAAATTCTAGTTACAACCTACTAGGTTACCTTGTTCTATTGTTTTGTTGAAACATCTTATCACCTATTACTCCAACAAGAAAAAAAGGAATAACAGCCCATTTTAATGGGGCTTCTGAATTCACAAATATAGTTTGCACACACTTTTTCATTTATGTGGAGAGGCTGCTCCACGGCCACTCCAATTGGAGGTCACTTAAAAAGGCATGAAATAAAACCACCTCAGGAATCTGCAGCTGCTCCATGGATTCTCCCTGGCTTCAGACGCTGCCTTCTGTTCCACATGTTGGGAAAACCTAGGGACAGAACTAAGAATGACAGCAAAGGTTCAAACCCTTAAGAGACATGCCCCCTCTCTGTTCATACCACACTGACAACCATTTACTTCTGGCCAGGAAAGAGTTTTCTCTGCCCTGGTCATTGTGTTTCCTCATTAGAGCCAGTCTGGGGAATAGCATCTTCTTCCTCTGGCTTGGGTCGAAGGAGCCAAGCCTTCGCTCTGTTGGAAACTGTAATTAGCCACACTGGACACCTATCACCCACACAAGCATTGCTTTGTTAGACTTTTCATTTGTACAAAACCAAAGAGAAAAGCTTTTTTTCCTTTTTTTATCAAATCCCTTTGGTGCTAAAACATCTTGACATTAATTTGGGATAAAATAACTAATTTGTGATAAAATAACTAGAGGATTAAAACATAATATTACACACAAAAAAGGAGACCATGATGACCTCAGGTTATAATATAAAGGCCTTTGTAGGACCTGGGGCTTATTTTTATACAGATCATGGCAACTGTAAGCAATAAATTATATGCCCTGTGGTTTTCCCATCCAGGAGATGGTTATGTAAGGAAATAAAAAGCCTGTGATTAGTAAGCAAAGACACACACGTGATCATAGGTACAGGCTGTCTTTATGGGAGAAACAAGTGTCTTGAGAATGATGTCTAGAGGGCTGTGTACAAATAAAACTGGCTTTACATAATTATTTGAATAATAATTTAATGATTTTTACACTAAAAAGAATTTAGACCTAACTTGAATCTCCCACTTAAATATGAAAGTAAAAGCAAACAACTTGGAAATGGAATTCACAGCCACAGATTTTAATGGATTATTTCTCTTCACTTGGGGAAGATGAGGGAGGAGCATGATATTCCATGTCTTCTGAAGACATTTATCTGAGAGTAATCAAATTGTGTAAAATGGAGAAAAATGACTTGAATTCCAAGATATCATTCCTCTTGGACCATGACAACTTTGAACAAAAATATTTTCACAAAACTTCATTTTAATCATCTTCTTTACAAAGCACAATACTTAAGACTTTTCTAAATACAACTTTAGAAAATGAAGCAAAAAAATAATCTCCATAGATGCTGGTCAAGTCCATGCTGAATGCAAAAGAATTTTTTCAAAAGTGATACTTCCAAGCTTTTCAATATTCGTGATGGGTCCATTTTGTAAAGATGGTGGCTGTTTGGGCAGTGGCTCGTCCAGTTCCATGACTGTAGAATCCTCTTGCTGGCTAGCCCATAGGGCAGGAAGGAAGCTGCATATGCCAACTTCTCCTTCTAGAATTGCTTCTCCTTCTCCTGAAAGCCAGTGACTCTATGAGAAGGTAACATCCCTCTTGTATTCCAGGTCACCAATGCCCCACAAGGGTGCTCCAACCTCTCAATTTAACTATTCACAATCGTCTGTATACACATTATATAAAACTATATCATTAGGGATTTTCATAATGAGTGAGATATCCACATGTAAAAGAATTCTATCCTCATTCTTATATTAGGTGGTGGGAATCTCTGAAGGCTTCAATTTTAACATAGAAACTCTTAGAACAGTCAAGGGGCACAGGGACATTTTATGTCACTCTCGGAAACATGGTGCTCCTGGCCCCCAGCATACCAAGGGCAAGGTAACTGGGAAGGCAGCATGTTCAGATGTGAGAGTGAAGGGTGTGAAGCTTCTTTCCTTACACACCCCTTCCCTTAACTACACCCTCACCCTGAAACCCCACCTGGAAGACCAGGGTGTCCAGGGATCTATGAATACTCTAGAGGAAGTAGCTGCCTCTGGGTGAGTATGTAGGTGAGAGGGAGGAGGAAGGAAGGGACAGAGGAAAAGACATTTATTCGTAATACTTTTGATGATCAACATGTGGTTGGGTTTTTTTTTTTCATCACTCCTTCATTTTCATCAATTTTCAGTCTTTGTCATTGTGCGAATCTACTGATGTTTAGTAGCTTCGCTTTAAAACTCAGGAAATGGACAAAGCAGCTTTTTAGAAACACATAAAACATCTTCAGGGGCCATGAAGGGCCACCCCCCACACCCCAATCCCCAAACAGTCTTGCAATACAGTATGCTTCCCTTATTTTCAGCTAAGGATGAGAAAACAGTTACAGAGTCTAAGGCTTAACTCCTCATTGGCTACAGAGATAAAGCAGACAAGCAAACATCAGTTTCCTTGGGTCGGAAAAAGCAATTCCAGGAATGCAAGAGCGAGCCAACGGCTACACTTCCACAAGCGCCTCCCCCCTTTCTCTTGGACCTGAGGAAAGGGTTACAAGAAAGCAAGGCAAATGACATTATGTGAGTACAGTTTCCACAACAGCACACACGATGACCCAGTGCAGGAAAGAATACAACATTCCCCCCCCTTGGTTTTCATTTTTACTTTTATTTATTTTTGCTTTAATAATGCATATTCTGTTCACTCAAAAGGTGCAAAGGACAGGAAGCAGGGGTTTAACTTGGCTGATGAAAAATCAAGCAGGGGTGACATTTCTAGTTCATGAACAACCTAAAACTAGAACTTAAAAGTCACAGCTGGTACCAAAGAGCGCGCCCAACTTCACAGCTGTCTCCTCTTAGGACCTTTGGTTAGGCGAGAGAAGCTTTGAAGACAGTGGCCTCTAGTGGACTTTGATAAGTGGCTAGAAAAAAAATGTGTGTGTGTGTGTGTGTCTTTTAAATCATGGTAGCTGCATCACAAAAGCTCCAATCAAGAGGGTGGTAAAAAGAAGGCACAGATCATTGCAAATACCAGATTTTCTCTTTCTCTTTTTGTAAATATACCATCATATATAAGCTAAAATTTATCTTAGGGTGGTGGGGTTTGCTGGCAGGACAAGGGACAGGTTGGACCTAAAATTGCATATGTAATAGAATCCTTGAGGGGGACACAGAGCGAGGCAGCTTTTCACGTAAAGCGAAAAGAATGGGATGCTCACTCTGGACTGCGTGTAGTACAAACACTGGGGAAATCTGTGGCAAAACACGATTTAAAAAAAAATCATAAAATTATAAAGCTTGTAAACGAAGAATCTAAAATTACATTTTATTAATGGAAAATATCATCAAAATAGTACCACTACGGACTAAACTGCCTGAGTTTTCGTTTCGTGTGAGATCTCATAGTAAAAAAGCCTTTAGCACAATTTGCTCTGTTTAAGTCACAACCAGTGCCAGACCCAGGACTATACCATGGGGAAGAATCTCCTCTTGGATGGAATTTGTGTTGTGCTATCAAGACTTTTGTGCTAATCTTTCAAACAGGGACGTGTTGAGGCAAACCTTTAATCTTTTGGCACAAGGTTATTTTGGCTGGGGCAGAAAATTTGAGTCTTGGACTCGGGATGAATAATGCGACATTTCATTTATCAAGTATTCATTTTGATTGAAGAGCTTTCTTTATGTCATTAACTTCCATCTACAAAGGAAAAACAAGAGCCGAACAAAATCACAATCAATTGGCTGGCTAGATAAAAGCTGGAAAGATAAGCAGCCTGGTTGATTGAAAGAAAATAATCAACCTGACAGTTTGAAAGGTGAAATGAGTGAAATGGTATCTGAATGAAGAGTTGATCACAATCCCAGAAATGACATAAACCAAAAGAATAGGCGCATCGACGTGAAGCTCGAGGAGAGGGTAGATGTTTGAATTCTCCAGCTACAAGTGTCCAAAATTTGTCAAAAGCAACAATACAACAATAATTCCAGTTTCTTGGTCAGAGGGTGGAGAAGGTTGTCCTGACACACTGGACCACTTGGCAGGGCTGGAAGGCCACTGTGCTTGGGCCCAAGGGGATGTCTATGAGCACCCCCAAAGTGATGGCATGCAGTTACTGATCCTTTAAACACCATGGATCCCAGTCACCCCCAAAGGAACTGACTGCGTGAGAGCGGAAAGCCCATCATTTCCAACTCCTACACGCTTTGCCCTTCAGTCATGGCTGAGTTAGGCCAGAGAGAGGCCAGAGGGGGACAGAGCTCTGATGCCCTGCAGGACAGACACAGCTGTCAGGCAGAAGTAGAGAAATAAAGAGCAGGCACCAAGTGTGGACGGCTGTGGTCCTTTGAGCTTCAATGGCCGCATGACAGAAATACCAGTGTGTCTCCCTAGTCCCACACTCTCTGGTAGTTATGACAATGAGGCCTCCGGAAATGGCGGGGTTGGGGGTAGTTTTCACAGAGATGGATTCCAAATGAGAAACCCAACTGGGGGCACATTTGCTAATGCCTCCCTTCTCCAAGACTTCCCGGGTCCCAGGAAGGGATGTGAGTAAGGCTGTGTCATTCTAAGACAATTGTCACAGGAAGCCCATCTAAATCGGTAGAAAAATAACTCGCATCTATTTTCAAAATAAAGCCCGGACTTTACTCCCACCCTCAACTGAGCCTCTCATGGGGCAACAGGACCCCAAGGGACCCACCTGCAACCGAAGCCGGATTTTCTTCTCTTCATCCAACTCTGACAGTAACTGCTTAATCTCTCGTCTGGAAAGCAAATGGCAGTAACATTAAACAAAGCCCAGACTTCTATAACAGGAGATAAGAAATCTCTTATCACTACAAAATCCATCTGTTCCTTTTACAAAGAAGATGTGGACAGAACATTACACTATTTTCTTTGTACAGCTAAGGCTTAGAGCCTGGTGTAGAAAGGCCATTATTTCTGGGCTCCCCAAATATGCAGCCATTAAATAATAGGTCCGATGTGACCTTGGAAATCCCTTAATGTAAGCTTCTTCTAGAAGAAGAAGGGGAAACTGAGACTCAGGGGGGTGGCCTGATTTGCCCGGGGTCTAGTCTCTAGGTATCCAGGCTTGTATTTGGTCGTCTTCTCTCTAATTAGTCCTTTCTTCCAGAATTGCTGGTCCTTACATGTACTTACATTAACAATATTCATTGCAGACATTTTACCGCTCCCCATATACATACACATCTATATGTGTGTGTGTGTGTGTATATATATATATATATATATATATATATATATATATATTTCCTTTATTTTCACAGAATTTTAAATTACTAAAAGGTTAGCAATATGTTTTCAGATATTCTCACAGAATCCTACAAATAGGAACACCTAAAAACTGGCAGGTCAAAGAACTGAACTAAGGATACAGTAATTATGTCACAGACGAAGTAGACACAAGTTAGAACACAAAGCCCGGTGCCCTTTCTAACGTTAAATAATGAAGTAGAACAAAACGAATCATCTCACAAACCCAGGCTCTAGACTGAGGTCACTACAGCCATGCTAACTCTGGTCAGAGAGCTGTGCGCCATTTTAGGGTACTAGACACTCCAGTTTACACGTGCAGGTGTGCAAACTAGACTGGGAAATTAGAAAGCAAAGCCCGCAGAGGCCTTATACGGCATCCGCTCACTGCAGACGTGCGCCATGTGGTCCTTGTAGTTGGACCAGTGTCCAAGCACTGTGGTCGACGCACTGGCTTCTCTGACATGCACTGGTCACGCTTTGTCCGTGTATTTATTCATGCACACGCTGTGTACCATGATCTCAGTGGGCCCGACTTAGGGTTTAGGAGAGAAGTATAAGATGGGGCCTGAATCACACGGCACGACTCCAGGAGGGAGTCGAGTCCAGCTGGGGGAGTTCATTGGGGAAGGAGGTGTGAAGGAAGTTGCTACGTCTTGAACTAGTGAAAAAGTGTCTATGAGGAGGGGAGACAATGGGGGAGTTGATGGAGAAGAGCCAGGACAGAACAGGGAGGCGAGAACTTCAGGTTTGGGAATGAGGAGAGTCAGCACAGACTTGAGCTGAATGCTGCACGAAAAGTGACACAGAGAGCTAAGCTGGGAGACTGGTGGGGACCCAGCACCCCGGGGCATGGAGGCCAGGCCCTGGAGAGGAGCCACTGTGATGTCTGATTTGAGAAGAAGTTGGCTGGGAAGCACAATTCCAGCCGACCACACCCAGGCTTCAGAGTGGAGAGAGAAACATGGGGTGGAGCAGCCCCCAGGCACTGGCGACTCTACACTCAGGACTCAGGCACAGGGCATTTCAGACAGGCAAGAAAGTTCTAGGCACTTCCCAGAAGGAGGGTCCCAAGGCAGGAAGACCTGGATCCAGGAGTGGCTGATTCATCTTGGTCAGAAGGCTGAGAACCAGTGCTCTGGGACAAACTGGGGTTGTGGGGTCACTGTCTAGGCAGGGGACACCTGTTGCCTGGACATGGATGAGGCCTGTGGGTACCCATAGCTCTCCTGTGCAGGGACAGCTAGGAGCTGGGGACTTGGAGGAAATAGGGGCAGCCTGGCCGGCCCTTCAAGACCCGCTCTAGTCCCATCCTGCAGTTCTGCCTATTTGTCTGATGAGCCCTTGCCAGGCAGGGGACATAGGACACCTCCAGTCTGAGCGGAACAGAAGCAGGATACAGCCACAGGGCTCAGGGTTCCACAGGAGCCTTATCTTAGAATGCTCCGGGGAAAAGACAATGATGTACGTTTGGGGAAAAGACGGTGATGTACATTTGGGAAACACCACATACACTAGCCTCTGTCTTCCCAGGCACAGTGAAGGCTCTGAGCAGTGCTCTAGAGAAGAAACTAACTTGGTTTAACCCAATTGTTCCCCGAAGAACATGAACATTCAGTGGTAGGCAGGTGCTCAGCCTCAGGTGTCCTCCCCAGGGCGTGGCTGCGGGTGCCTGTGAAGCCGCCATGCTGCTCCCCAGCTGGGGTGCTAGGTCGCCTTTGGAGACCCTTTCAGGAAACACCTCCTTCAGGTGCTTCACCTGTTCCCTCCAGAAAGAGCGAATGGGCCCCTAAACTCTCTGCGCCTTAGTTTATTCAGGTAAGTGCCTCCCGACTCCCAGCCCTTTTACTATTTTTGTCACTGCACGCAGTGTCCTGGGTGGGGTGTGTGTGCCAAGTGTCGAGCCTCAGGTTGAAAGAGTCCCTGCATCTTTTTCCCACTCTGTGTCCCTAAATGCAAGCCAGTTCCTACACAGGGCAGCTAACTGAAGAAATGGCAATTTCGCTGATGCCAGGCCGCTGGCTGATTAAGCAGTGGTGCGTGCGCATACCACGTGTTCTGGGGATGTGAAGATCTTTTTCACAGCCTGCTCAGCACATTGGTCCCCGTGGCTGACTCCTCCTCGTCCACCGTGCGGCCAGCCTGGGCCCTTCCCAGGTGCAGCTGAGCTACCTGAAGCCTCCGGGGTTCACCCGCCCACTCCCGCCCCTGCTGCCATCATCCCGGGGGAGGCTGGCCTATCCCCAGGGAGGCTGGGACCCAGGCTGGCAGAACTCATCCCTGACCTGCGGAAAGCACCCCCAGGAGGTGGTTTGAGAAGGGGCTGCAGACACTCACTTCTGCTGGTCCTTCATGGTCTCGATGATGCTCCTCAGCTCCCGGACCTGCGTCCTCAGCTCCTCCATGGCTGCCTGGCTGCTGGCCACAGGCTCCATCTTTGGTTTGCCTTCCGTGCCGAACAGAGACGGGGAGTTGGCTCTGTGTCCAACTGTTCCCAAAGAGGATGACAGAGGGGAGGATGCTGCCGAGGACAGAGGAGCCGGCCCGCCGCCACCCGCAGCCATGGTCCCCGGCTTCGGTGGCAGGGACGCTTTGTTGTCGGAGACCTGCAATGAGGCAGGACAGACAGGGTTCAGGCCAGGGAGGCATGTGGGGCACTGCCCTGCCCTGTTTACTACAATGCTCCGTCTACATCACCTGCCCTGAAGCCCTCCACATGGTCCACCCATTCATTCCTTCCTCTGCGTGCCCTCAAGGGCCTGCTTGCTGCAGGCAACCCCTTGTTGTTGTTCAGTTGCTCTGACTCTTTGCAACTCCATGGACTGCAGCATGCCAGGCCCCTCTGTCTTCCACTGTCACCTGGGGTTTGCTCAGATTCATGTTCATTGAGTCAGTGATACCATCCGACCATCTCAACCTCTGCTGCCCCCTTCTCCTTTTGCCTTTGTCCCTTTATGTATTTTAAATTTAGCCACCTTTCTGAACAGGTAGTTCCTAATTGATTTAATGTACTTGTCCAGAGGCCCATGGACCTGCTAGGCTCTTCAAACTCTGAAGTGAGTAAAACATTTTCCTGACCTTCAAGGGGCTGAGAACCCAGTGAGATGCAGATAGACCAACCAACACACTGCAAATGACGGGGGAGTGCACAGGCAGGAAGGGAAGCAACCAGGAAAGACCCAGTTTCCTGGAGGGAGGGTACCAGGATGAGGAGGAGGACCAGGAGATGGTCAGAAGGGGGGTGGTTCTAGAGGGGGCAGTTCAGTTCAGTTGAGTCGCTCAGTCATGTCCAAATCTTTGTGACCCCATGGACTGCAGCACGCCAGGCCTCCCTGTCCATCACCAAATCCCAGAGCCTACTCAAACTCCTGTCCATCACGTCAGTGATGCCATCCAACCATCCCATCCTCTGTCATCCCCTTCTCCTCCCACCTTCAATCTTTCCCAGCATCAGGGTCTTTTCCAATGAGTCGGTTCTTTGCATCAGGTAGCCAAAGTATTGGAGTTTCAGCTTCAGCATCAGTCCTTCCAATGAACACCCAGGACTGATCTCCTTTAGGATGGACTGGTTGATCTCCTTGCAGTCCAAGGGACCCTCAAGAGTCTTCTCCAACGCCACAGTTCAAAAGCATCAATTCTTCGGCGCTCAGCTTTCTTTATAGTCCAACTCTAACATCCATACATGACTACATACATGACCACACACATCATGTATGGATGTGAGAGGGGGCAGTGTGTGAGACAAAGGCCTAGAGAGCGAAGAGTGAACTGCAGTCAGGGGAAGCTAGAATGTCAGGGGGCAAGAGAGAGGTGGGGTGTGCCTTCAGGGACAGTTAAGGCTAGGGAGGCACAGGGGGCTTGTGGAAAGGGATAAAAGATCGGCTGCCAAGCAAAGGTCACCATGGCTGCAGAAAGGCCGAAGAGCTGGCGGGTTTGGAGATCTAGACACTTTCTGGGAACTCTCATATAGTGAAAGCCGGACACAGTGAGGGTTTGCTTCAGGCAATGGCCAGGAGTCTAGAGAGAAGACAGTTTAGAGAGATGTGGCAATGGCAGGTTCATTCAAACAAGAGCTGCAGCCCTGCCCTCCCGGAGCAGACACCCCACAGTCACGAGGATGTGGTCCTAGACAGGCCACAGCAGGTGAGATGAGGTACAGACCGAGGGCCGTGGGTGGGGATGCGGAAGGAGGCACTAAGGCTGACCTGTTCATGGGAGGAAGAACAGGCCGAAGGCCCAAAGAACAATCTCAGTTTCAGACACACTGAATTTTAGGAGCCTGATGGATAGCCAAAGGGGAAGTCCAATGGGCAGAGTCAGTGACTGAAAAAGTGAATTGGGCCAGAGAAATCACCAGATGAAGTGCAAGCCATGGGGGTGGACGACACAGAACGGGAAGAGAAGAGGCCCACTGATGGAGCCTACAGGTGCCCAGGATTGAAGAGGTAGAAAGAGAGGGGAGGGCTCTTGGGGGCTGAGATGGAGAGGTGAGAGAGGGAATGGAGCCAGACCAGAAGAGGGCCCCTGGAGGAGCTTCCAGAGGTGCCGAGAGCAAAACTGGGGGGAGCCAATCGGTGGAGCCAAGGGAGAGTGAATTCTGGTCAAGGCAGGTTGGCAGCTGCATGGGAGGTGAGGGGCATGGCCTGCAGTTTTAAAACTCCTTTTCCAAACACTCGGCTGAGAAAGGAAGATAGGAGAAAGAGAGAGTTCTTAGAGAAGCCTCAGGAGGAAATAGGATCAAGAAAGTGTTGGATTTGCTTTCAAAGACAGGGGAGACCCTGAGCTGGAAGATTTCTTGAAGGTAAGAGCCAAGGTGAAGATGGAGGATACAGATAGGGAGGTCTGATGGAGAGGCGTCCTGAGGGGGCCAGAAGGGCACAGGGAGCATGAGAAACAGGGGTGGGAGGGAAGAGGGGCAGGCCGCAGGCCTATGGAGGTGAGATCATAGGCGGGGGGAGTGGGGAGGGAGTAGACAGGATGGTGGGAGGTGAGGGAGTCGAGGCTGCTGGTGAGGCTGGGCAACATAGCCGGGACTCCCTCCAGCAGCCAGCGCCCAGGGCTGGAGCCAAGATGGGGCTGGGCTGGCATGGTGAGGAGGCTGAGCCTGGACTCAGGCTGTGCTGCAGGGAGAAACTGGGCAGAGTCCGCCAGAAGCAGATGGGCCATCGTTCCCAGCCTTTCTGCTCGCCTTTTCTCTGCCAAGTTATCATTGAGAAAATCGCTTTCTGCTGCCAGAGAGAATGTGCCACCATCCTGTGCTGATTGTTAGTAGGAGTTAGAGTAAGAGGGGCGAGGGGCTGACATTTACAGAGCACTGATTATATGCCAGACGTTGGCTGGACAACTGAAACGAGGGTCAGTTGGCACACAGGCTTTATGGAGCAGGAAACTGAGGCTTAGGGATGTGGTTGAGAAATTCCCCACATCTCAGAGCTCAGGAGTGGCAGAACTGAGCTTCAATCCCCTCCCATGATATCAGCTGGACCCTCAGGCTTGGTAATGTGACCAGGGCTGCCTCTGCCCGAGTCTCAGGGTCCTCTCTCCTGGCCTGATTTTCTTTGCTTCTTTTCTACTCCTAAATTCATGCCCTTCCTCACTTCCCACCCTGTATTCTCACATACATCCCTCAACCCACCCATGTCCTCACAGTGACTTTCAGACATTTCTTGGATCGATGCTTCTCTTTGCATTTCCTATGTGACTCACCCTCCCAAATCACTTCAGCTAACACGTGTTTGTTACAAGCCCTCACAGAGTACAGGCCACCAAATGTCCTGATCAATTAGTTCAAGAGGAATTTCTAGAAGCAATAAATAAGAATGACAACTCTGGGAAAGAGAAATGGAACAGAACAGTGAAACTCAGAAATGTGAAGAGCCAATGCCCACCAGTAGATGTCGCTACAGAGACACTCTAGGGACATGGGAGAGAGTGCAACTCTAGGCATTTCTATGGTCACCAGAAAAAACGGATCTAAATCCAATTTCTGCAAATGGAATCCTTTTATAAAGGCAGACTGCTTCAGTTTTGTGAATATTACAATCGATCTGCTTTACAGGATCATATTTTTGCTGACTATATCAGCTTTTTAAGAAAATCTATACATGTAAATCCGTAAATCTATGAGAAGGAAAATTACACATCACCTTTGATTTCTTTGTGTTAATTCCTGCTGTGAGTGCCTTAAAAATGACTTCTGCTTTCTGTTTTTAGACAGAAAGCAGTTGCTAATGTTTAAAGAAAATAACTTCAATTGACCGGCTTCTCTCAGCATGAGAACATGGCATTTTAAAATCATACTTCACAATCACAGGATGAACGGAACTTGTTTAGGATAACCTTTAGAAGCCACACACAGTTGCTAAACAATGTGTTCTTTGTGCCTCATAAGCCAATAATAAGAGAGCTATACTATCCCTGGGCATGCAGTGAAATTAAAATGTTTTTAGATTATAAATGTATCCTAATAAATGAATCCAAATAAGCTTTTCTGTAAGAAATCCCATTAGTTATTCAAATTCATGAACTGCCAATTGTAATTTGTGACACCACCAGTTTTGAACATAAAAGTCACAATCTGTAGGCAGAGGGCACAGCATTTAACATATTTCATGCAATCTTTGTAAAACTGTTTTGGTTGTTGTGATGGTGATGGTGTGTGAGAAAATATGTGTGTGTGCATGTGTATGTGGTTGCCGGTATGAAAAGGGGATCAAGCCATAAGAGAAAACATGGGATTCTGCTCAGTTTTGGAGACTGTAACATTCCTTAGGGACTCTGATGACCAAAGTCATCACTGTCATCAAAGAATGACAAAAAATTTGTGTTGTGTGTTGTAATGGACTGAATGTGTCTTCCCAAAATTTCTATGTGAAAACCCTAACTCCCCTTGGGATGGTATTGGGACATGGGATATCTGGAAGGTGATTAGGACATGAGGGTGGAGCTCCCATGAATGGGTTGTTGCCCTTCTAAAAGGGACTCAAAGAGCTCTCTCACCCTCTTTCTTCCATATGAAGATACAAAGCGCAGTCATCAGTCTGCACTTCTGAAGAGATCTCTCAGCAGAAGCTAACCACGCCAGCATCCTGATCTCAGGCAGCCAGCCTCCAGAAATGGGAGAGACCAATTTCTGTTGTTTCTATGTCACCCAATCTGTGGCACTTTGTTTCAGCAGCTCCACATGACTAAGACATCTGTTTCTCTTTGTTTGGTTTATGATGCAACATCAGAGCAGACACGAAAAGGCAGGGGTCCCGTGCTGTCAGGATACCCTCGCCACGGCTGGCCACTCACTTGGGATATGGTAACAGTCTTCGACGTTTTCTTGGATGCGTCCACTCCTCTGTGTGCAAGTGAAACGTGTTCTTCTTTATCTTCTTCAGGACTTGGGGAGTCAAAGATGTCAGGGCTTGAAAGGGAAGACTGGATAAAGCCAAAAGAAAATGCTTTTGTCAGAGTTACACCTTAGCTGACATAGCTTTTGTTAACATAATGCAGTACGCTTTTCAAAGCACTCGACACTTATATTTTGTTTGTCTCCTCATTATAATGCCAGGCAGAAAGTGTGCTATTATCTGTGTGCTAGAGAGAGTGGCAGAACTGGGACTAAGATGATTTCCTTGACTAGGGATCTTTCTTTCTATGGGATCTTTCCACTGATGCCTGTTGGTCATTTCATCTGTGCAAGCATCCACCTATCCATCTATCTTTTCCAGCTCCCTCCATCCCTCAGAGACCTTCTCTTTTTTGTAAACATTTGCTACCATGTGCCAAGCACTCAGCTTGGTACTGAACCTGACAGTGACATGCCAGACACGGCCCCTGCTCTCACAGGGTGGACAGTCCAATGGGGAAGGACATTCAGGTTGAGAGGAAGCTGCCTCTAACCCGCCTCTCCTCCCTTCCCTCCCGATCCTTTCTCAGAACCACCGAATCTACTGCATAGTGAAGTGCCTGAAAGGACTTGTCTGAGAGGAAACCATCTCTGAGAGTAAGGAATCAGCAGCCCTGGGTCCAGTGAGCAGTGTTATCTGCGGCCCCAGAGAACCGCCCTGCCTGCCAGCACACCATGCTCATGTCTAATCTGCTACCTGCTGCTAAAACGCTGCCCTCGGGGCCATGGACGATCATTATCCATTCTGGATTCCATCTCTGCTAAGGTGTATTTACAGAATGGCAGCATCTCTTGGTGAAATATGGGGAAACACTCCTACCCTTTCTGCCTTGCTGTGAAGATTGAAAAAGCTGGATGAACAAAAACCAATTCACTGGAATCACTTGGTCAAAGAAGATGACTATGTTAGAATTTCCTTATTTTAGGACAAAGCAGAGAAAAAGAAGAGTTCCTGCAGCAAGGAGGAATCTTCCAGACATGTTGCTGGGTGAGCTCCTATTCAGCCTTGCCTCTGCGCCTTCCACCTCTGCAGTGGGAAAAATAGCCATGTTCAGGGTCACCATGTGGCTCCACTATAGAAAAATCAGACCTGCAAATACTATTCATTTTCTTCTGTTTACTCTACTTACTACGCATTACATTGAGGGAATGTTTAAGCAATGTTTTAAAATGAAAAGGTCTTGTTTGTTAATCTTCAGTTAATCTGAAAATCCAATTACCTACATCCCCCCAACCAAGCTTTCTTTTACTATAAGCTTAACTACCTTATAATGCCTCTTATTTTCAGATTTTATTCAAAAAGCCAGTTTCCTCCTATAGAACCTATGATTCATGAGCTGTCAATCAATGTTGGCTCTTTGAATTCAATACAAAGCTCACACTAGGTTGAGAGGCCCCAGGCTACAGAGACATGACTAATGTGTTTCCTCCATCATTCCCTCCAATTGCCTTTTAGGAATATGTCCATACCCAGTAGTCCCATCTTGCTATGAAAAACCTAATGGGAAGGTGCTAATGGAAAGAAGGGTAAACAGGAATGGACAGGCATGAAGGGAAAGAGTACAGTAATTGTACTTCTTTAAAGCACAAATGTATCCTGCTGCTTTAAGTCCACAGATAAAATTGTTTCATATAATATATCAAAGTTCGAGCCACTATTTCATAAGCTTTCTGCAGACAGGGACCATATTTATCTCATTCCCAGTTGCAGCCTTGGTACCTGGCACAGAGCTGAGCCCACAGCAGATAACCATCAATATGTGTGGAATGAGTGAATGAACAAACATGTTATCTAAAGGCGGGGTGAAGATGACATGCCTTTACCCAGTCTCCCCCAAATGTATCCAAACCCCCAGACACAAGCTGTAGGGACCAAGAGTGTGGTGCAGGGAGGAGGGCAGGTGGAAACTCAAACTTCTCTGTATTTAATCCTGATACCTCAGGGTCCTCTAGATCTTGAAAAGTTGAGAAGAATTTGGACAGAAAACAAAAATGGTGAAAGATGCATAGAGAACATATCAGAGGTAGAATGAAATATTTAAATACAGAGATACTAAGAAGCAATTAAATAGTCTGTGTGTTGATGAAGTGTTTGAGGAGGGTGTGGAAAGCTGAGAGGGAAGGAAGGTGGTGTTGACACAGTGCTCTCTGTAATAGTGAAAAGTAAGCCACGTCTTCAAGCCTTTCTTCCCCAAAGATGGCAATACACAGTTAGATATGCTTCCTACAATGAGGAAAAACAGGACCACTCAATCCACACTTCCGGACTCAGTGGATATGCGAGACGAGGTTCAAAGGAAGTGGCATTCTTTTTCTTCTAAATGACCACTCCTTAGGTGGGATCATTAGAAAGTGTCCTGAGAAGCCTGAAAAAGGTTAATTCTTTGGTATCTGGGTGAAGGCTTTAGTCCCACAGTCCCAGCAAGGACAAGGCAACTCAATATATAGAGACAGACAGACCCACACACATACATACATACATATGCTGCTTGCAGAAGCATCACGATTTTTCTACAGTGACCTTCACTTCAGCGTTTAGGATGAATGGAAACATACATGTCCAGTGACACTGCACTGGCTAGATAAACGCCCACGTATTCCCAGGCTAGAGCACGGGGGGCAGCCACACTCACTGTGGCGTGATGGGGGGGTGCAATGATGGGGAGAAGGTGCACAGTGGAAGGGGAAAGCAACTTCCAGAGCCATGTATTCTGTGTGGGCCTATTTTGAAGAAATGCAAGATACACAACAGGAGGTGAACAGGTCTTAGCTCTTGGGAACAAGACTACAGGGAGCTTACTTTTTTCTTCACCCCTTTTGTGCTTCAAATGTGGTACAATAAATGCATTACAGGTTTTGAATAAGAAACAAAGTTATTCAAAATGACCCAAATGAAAACTTCTTTGGGTTATCTGGAGTGTTCTGCCTGTTCTCTCCTGCATGATCAGGTGTCTGGTATGTTTGAAACCCATCTCTTAAAGGTCTACGTGGGGTTCTGTGCAGGGGTGCTGAGGACAGGGCTTTGAGAGAAAAATGCTTGGCCACTGCCAAGCACTGGAGAGCAGCTTACCCTTTCTTCCCCTCAAAAGTTCTCTTTTGTTTATAGACCAACCCAGCCTTACTCTCCTTTCCCGTCAGAAAACATGACATTTTTGTCCCCTTACCGATTTCACTTCAGGTTCAAACAAAAATCCGTGGAAGAACAGAGGAGGAGAGTGGCACGAGGGAGTCCCCACCTCATTGGCAGATGCACAAAGAACTAAAAGAAGGAAGCACTGCCTGACTCCAGAAGACTCTCCAATTGCTTCCAGCCAGCAGTGTAGCTCATAGACCTCCCTCTCCCAGAGGGTCCTCCAGTCAGCCACTCGCAGCACAGCCCTTGGCCAGAGGCCCCAATCTCTCCTGCCTTCCAGCCTTGGGAAGCGAGGAGACACTTACAGACGTCAGAGACTGGGATGGAGGTCGTCTCCCAGTGGCTTTTGGTCTGCTTGTGGTTGGGTGACTGAGTTTCTCAGTAGATGATACCACGGAGTCAAAACCTTCTAGGTCTAAAACAAAAGGACAACAGATTTTTAAAAGTGCATCAGTAGGAGTAAAGGAAGGTTCTTTTAACATGCTGCAAACATGTCTTTTCGTTAATAGTCATCCTTTATGTCTGGTTTATACTTCATCATTTATGAAGGTTGTTTTACATCCTTTGGTCACCTCATCAGTGTGATTCAAACTGAATGAAAGAATCATTTCCACCTCGGTTTAACAAGCTAACATGGAGGAAAGAGAGCCATGATTTTTCTTCCCACCTTCAATAGCTATATTCATAAATCTTCAAAAGCTACAGAAAGAGAAATAAAGGAGGACTCCTCTTTCTTCCGCAAAGCCAAGTCCATTTTGGTAGATACAACATTCTTGTAGTTACAATACAATAAGAACTTCACAAGGTACCACATCCCTGGGCAAGTGAACGCTGGTCGTTGATTCCAGAAGACAAGCGAGGGCAATCTTGCCCTCTGGCTGGACCATCACCCTACTGTTAGACTCTTAACTGCCTGGAAACAGACAGCAAGCTTCTGTTCCCTCAGATGACTCACAGAGCCCCATACCAGTCTGTTTCCAGAAGCATCACCCAGCGGAGACAATATCATCTTCAGTCACCAGTCTGCTCACTCGATCTCTCCATGATGACTGAGCAACGACTCTGTGCCCCACACAGAGCTGGACACCAAGGCAAACCCAGTGAGCATGGTAGAAATTAGCCTATCCTCGGGGTGCCCCCATCTTGAGGACTGATGTCTCAGATGAACGGCACATCATTCAGTCAGATCATCACTGCCTTTACTTTGTCACCTCCTTCAACCAGATCAGGCAAAAGGGAACTCTGGTTCTACAGAGTTCTGGGAATTTATAAACCAAGTGTAGATATCTGTGTGATGGACAAAGGGATGGCTAGCAGAAAGGAACAGACCTTGAGACTCATTACTGCTGGTGAATGGGACCATACCCCCTCTTCCTGACCGGGAGACCATGCTTCATTGGCCGTGCCTGACACTGCCTTCCCAAACCATCCCCATTCTCCCAACAGAGCCCCAGTTTTGTTTTAGGACAATGTGCCCAGTGGAAGCTTGTTTGGACTAATCTGGTGATGGCGATCCTGCTCCTCATGGCCTGTGATTGGTTTAAAGGTGGCCGTGGAGCCCAATTTGGGTCACTGAGAAAGGAAAGGAAGTCCATGGACAGCCTCTGGGGGAGAGTTCCTCTCTGCCTCTAAACCTCCTCTTCCTTCCTACTTGGGGAGTTGTTGTGCAAGAATAGGATGCCTGGAGTTGTGGATAGGCTTAATGTCCTTCTAAGAAGAGAAAGACACCAGGACCCACTTATCCCTCTGCTATTTGAAGACACAGTGAGAAGACAGAGTCCATGAACCGAGAGGAGGGGACTCAACAGACACAGCATCTGCTAGTGCTATCATCTTGGCCTTCACCGCCTCCAGAACTGTGAGAAATAGATGTCTGTTGCTTAAGTTCTGTCATGGCAGATCTGGTAGACTAAGACAGGCATGGATTTTGAACTAAGCTGTTTGGGTTCAAATCCGGCTCCACCACCAGCCACCAGTGTACCTGGCATGTTTCTAGTCTCTTCCCGTCACTTCTTTTTTTCTTTTGCCCACACCCCACAACATTTGGGACCTCAGTTCCCTGACCAAGGGTTGAACCCATGCCCCCTGCATTGGAAGCATAAGTCTTAACCACTGGATCGCCAGGGAAGTCCCTTCCTGCTCCTTCCTGCGGCAGTAGTCTTCAGTCCTTTTCCTGCCATTGCACAAATGACTATACACTCTTTTATGAACCATGAGGGAGATGCTCTTGGAGATCTTCAGGACAGCAAAGCAGAAAAACAGAAAGAGCTTGGGTGACTGATCACCTCAAGGAGCCACTCGACAACCCTGGAATGACAATGTCCTGACTTCTCACCATGTGAAATAAACTCACCCTCCCCTTATGTCAGCTAATTTTAGTCAGATATTCTTTCTCTGCAACTGAAAGCATCTTAAACTGCCACAACTGCAAGTGTGCTGGCTCAGGACAGAAAAGATAAAAATGATGTGTGTTTTTTTCCCTTCCTTATTTTGGGGAGTGCTCCTTTGTTGAGGGGTACCATAAGCAGTCTGGCCGTGTGACAGCGTTATTCTATTAATGCGCAGGCAGGTGCTGTCTGCAAACTACTTCCTTGAGTGGAATATGCAAAACCAAGCACAACTCACTGGTCAGGACAAACCATTACATTACCCCTGGGATTAGATGACATGCCTTTATTCCAGCACCTGGTGAATGAATAATTACTCAACATGAACTCATCTTATCAGGGCAAAGCAACTGTAACCAAAGGCTAACTCTGCAGAGACAGCACCAGAAAAGCATCAGCAGTGCTCTGAGGCCAATGAGGAGCTGATCAGCACCCAGGGCCACAGAGAGGCTTCTGAAAAGGGCCCCCACTCACCAGCCAGCTCTGTGGAGATCGGGGTGGGTCCCTCTAGAGCCTGTTCACTGGCCTGATCCTCTCAGGGGCCTTACCTTTAAGAGAATCTTACTTTCCTAAAAGAATCCCCTTCAGTCCCCACCCCAGGACTCACTTCTACCAGCTCCATGTTGTCTGAAATTGAAATTCCCAATTACACACTTGGATTGGTGCCAAAAGCCATCATCTGACACTAATATCTGAATTTTTTAAAAATTGCTGTTTTCTCCAATTATAAATGGAATATGTGCACAGTGTATAATTTTTCAAAGCCATAAAAGGATAACAACAAAACAAAGTCAACTATAACCTTACTGTGCCGGGACAACACTATTAGTATTTTGGTAGCTTTCCCTTCAGGCTTTTTCTATAAATAGACTGCCTAGTTCACATTACATGTAGTAATGCATTCTGCTTATTTCACTCAACATTATATTCCATGTGTCTATTTTGATTGTTGTAGAATCTTCCATTGCACTGCAGTTCATGATTTACTGAATCAATTCCTTAGCAATGGGTAATTAGTTTTCAAATCATTTCCTCTCTCTCTGTTGTTGTTTTATTAAGGAGGAGCGCTGCACAAACATCTTTGCATACACTCTACATCCAGTGAATTTAGCAGGTT
The DNA here is from genome assembly GCF_019923935.1 of Bubalus bubalis. Classification (NCBI taxonomy): domain Eukaryota; kingdom Metazoa; phylum Chordata; class Mammalia; order Artiodactyla; family Bovidae; genus Bubalus; species Bubalus bubalis. The sequence goes on from NC_059181.1 coordinate 18,359,444, forward strand.
CTCTGGGCAGCTCCTCAACTGGGCCCTAGAGGAAGGGATTAAGGCCCAGGGCAGGGAGGTCTGCTGGCAGAAGGGTGGAGGTGAGGGGTGTGGAGGGCACAAGGTACTTGCAGGGCACAGAAAGCCTGGGTGGGGGAAGCAAATGCTGAGCAGCAGCCAGGAGGGAAGGAGGCGAAGGACAGGGTCGTAAAGGTTGCAGTAAACAAGCCAGCGCTGAGGGCCTTGGCCGGGCGCTGCCAGGACCTGAGAGCCACCACCTAGACCATGGCTCCATCCTGGACACTGAAGCCAGCTCAGGAGGCAACACTGGAGCAGGCTGAAGCCATGAAAGAACAATCAAAGGCCTGCTGACTGTGGTTCTCTACCTTGGCTGCGGAGAAGAGCCACCTGGACAATTAAAAATAAAAAGGCTCCTGCCTGGCTCCCGCTGTGGGACTGACTGGGTTAGTCTGGGGTTTCAGTCTAGGCCAGGTAGGCTCCCCGTCTCCCCAGGCTTATTAGGATGTTAGTAGCAGAGGCGGGGGGCAGGGTAGGGGGTGAGTCAGGACTTAAGCAAGCGGAGGAGAGGAGAGGGCACTGGGCCAAGGGCCACCAGGGGGGTGGCAGAGGTTCTAGGGTCCAGTGAGGCATCGGGAGTTAGGCTCCTCACAGGGTGGGTCCCCTGCTGACCTGGTGGGTGGGCAACAGAGGTGATCAGGTGGTAACCAAAGTGGTCACAGGGGTGACAAGTCAGAAATGTGGCAGCTGGGGTAAGAGAGAGGCACTTGAGAAGCCCAGCATGCAGAGCGGGGCAGGAGGGGGGACAAGGGGAGTTGGTGAGGTGGCCTTGGGCCCTCCTTAGAACAGACCCAGAATATCTTCTGGTGTGCAGACCAGGCAGCACCCAGGAATTTTCTGTTGGATTCCATCTGTGCTCCCAACCCACCCTCCCGAGCCTGCTGAAAGAATGAAGGCCCCGGGGGAGTTGAGAGTTTGACACCGTTTGAGACAGTGGTCTGTCCTAAATCACACTTTCCAAATGACTCAGAGGGCTGGTCTGTGTGTGGCACATGACTGAGCCCCAGGAGGGCAGGGACCCGTTTTCGTGCTCTCACACTCAGCCAGGCATACTGGCGGTCCGGTGGATGAAGGAACACACGAGCAAGCCCACGGATGAATCAACTCTCTCAAGAAAGAACTCTGATTACAGGCATGCAGCTTATAGAGTGGGGGCTGCTGGTGGGCTGCGAGGAGCAGCTTGGTTGTGGTGGGGAGTGGTGGGCAGCCTTTGGTGCCGGGGCTGCAGAGACAGCCCAGCCGGCCCATCCATGCTGTTTCACTGGCTGAGGTCTGCACTAAAAAAGCCCCACACAAGCTGAAGCCTGGCCACTCAGCAAGCAGCCTCAGTCAGCATCCCCATGACAGATGGCCCAGAAGAGCATCTCATCTCTGCCACTCCACAATACAAGCAGGGCTGAGGCCTGCAGGGGAGCTGCACTCTTAACCTCCTCACACAGACTCAGCTATGTGGAACTTTCTACAGTTGGAGCTCGTAAAAAGCACTTTGGGGAAATAACAAACAAAACCAAAGTGCCAGAAAGAAGAAGATGCACCAAAGATGAGGTCACTTGTTGAAAAGGGAACCTCAGACCTTGAACTTCAACTCACTTCTGCTTTCGGACAATGGAGGGGGCAGCTCTTCAGCACTGTAACATAAATTTTCAGTGGCACAGAGCATGCTCTCATGACTGTGGCCGGGGGAGCTGAGATTAAGGCAGAATTTCCATGACTAACCCATTGTGGTGTGAAGAAAATGTCCCAATTTTCATGGTGGTTTTGAAATGAATCAGGCTGAAACCTGATATGAGCTTTCTCAGCCTGGCTAGGAATTTTTCCTCTTAATAAAAAATAGTTTTAATGCCCATAAGCCAATCCAAAACTCCGGAACTGGCAAAGGTGGGGTATTTTTTTTTAAAGTTAGTTTCATAAGGATGAGAGGCCCTGCACTTTTCTGATACTTGGAAGATGAACCCTCTGCAGACATACGGGGATAATTCATGCTGGACATGGAGTCAGCTTGGAAATGCCTTTGGACTCTTCACGGCACAAGGAGTTGCCCATTTTCCATAAGTTTCAGTCACACCCTATTTAGTTCAATTAGAAAATGTGGGTTCATTTTCCACTGATGGCAGGGATGGTACCAGTGACCACAGGCAACCTGAAACACACCCACTGAAAACATGGAGGAGAGTCAACAGCCTGAGGCGGGCCAGTGGCACCAAAGGAAATGTTTGTGAGCTCCTACGTGGCTCTCTTTACTTACTGTAGTTCGCTGCTCTGGACTCGAGAATGAGTCCTGGAATAGAAGTTTCCTACATCTGAAGCTTGGCAGCATTGCTCCCTCCCAATATCTCTGGAAACCACACCATCCCTGCATGTCCTGTCAAGGACCATTAAAGCTGCAGGAACTTCTTGCATGGAACCATGGAAATGAATTTCTCACTCCAAGTCCTGTACCATCCCACAAGCTGCTGCCAGAGAGAGATGTGTAAAGTGAAGATCTGAGTATGCCCCTTTGCTGCTTCAAGTCCTTCCTGAGTGCCAACGAAATCCTGGTGCCTTCATGTGGCCGATGCACCTCTGTCCCTCAGGTGACTTCCTCCTCTCCGCTCCCCTCTCCTCTCCTCCCTTCCCCTGGGGCCATCAAGGCTTGGCTTGGCAACTAAGATCTCTTCCAAGAATCCAGACTGCACTCTAAACTGACCTGAGTGCTCCCTAGAGACTCATCACTCCAATGTCAATGTTCAGCACCCTGAACTAACAGTCTCTGTTGGCCTATCTATCTCCCTCACCAGCCAAGGAAGAAGCCATGGCTTCTACCTCTGTTCTTCCCAGGCCTAGCACCATACCTGGCTTGCAGTGAGTGTTCAATAAATGATTGTTGAATAAATGAACAAACAACCTTTCTGGGCTTTGGTTTTCCCACCAGAGGGGGGGAAAAAAGGAGACAGTTATCTGAGCTATCAGCTCTGCACGGTTATTCTTTAATAAATGAGCAATTATGTGAAAACCCTTTCAGATCACGCAGGTAGAATTTTGTTTTCAGACGCCAGTGATGGAGCTGTGGGATCTGGGAGCAGAAATTTAAGAGCAAGGCTAAATCTTTTAAAAAAAGAAAACCAAGCCACAAACAAGATTTTTCTTTTTTTAAGATTTAAGATGAGAAAACTCTAAACCCACAGGGCCGCAGGTATATTCTCTACAAGGAAGAAGCATCTCAAGGTAGTCTGGTCAGGAGGAAATCTCACCCTGAGTGGAAATCCTTTGACTCATGTGAAAAACCTGTACAAACTGCAAAGATAGGCCTGTTATGAGGGGTCAATGAACACCTGCATCAGCTGAGTCACCAACTGAAAAATTCTCATTTAAGCAATGATTAGATTCTGTGGGAAAATAAGCCCTCCAAAATGTGTATGGATATAGCAGATTTGCTGTTTTGTTTTCATTTATCAACCAGGGTGAAGTTTTCAAGATACAGGTGGCGGCGGCTGCTGCTGCTGCTGCTAAGTCGCTTCAGTCGTGTCTGACTCTGTGCAACCCCATAGACGGCAGCCCACCAGGCTCCCCCGTCCCTGGGATTCTCCAGGCAAGAACACTGGAGTGGGTTGCCATTTCCTTCTCCAATGCATGAAAGTGAAAAGTGAAAGTGAAATCGCTCAGTCATGTCCAACTCTTAGCGACCCCATGGACTGCAGTCTACCAAGCTCCTCCATCCATGGGATTTTCCAGGCAAGAGTACTGGAGTGGGGTGCCATTGCCTTCTCTGATACAGGCGGCTAGGAGTAAACAAACGTGAGCTACCGGTCAGCCACCCTACTACTCCACCCTTCATGAGAGTGTGCTCATCCAGCCCTCCCAAAAACCCATGCCAAGCAGGATACTCTATTCCATAAATGAGACAGAGAGGTCACAGGTTAGACAACATTATCAAGGTCACAGTCAGAAAGTGGCAGGGTGCACTCTTAGATTCACACTGGTGACATTCTTTCCATTACAGAGCACTGGACAGACAGCAGTGTTCCTATTGGACCTTCCTTCTCATCCAACTGATAGTGAATTCTGAGAATTGTTCCTCCATCAAGAGCAAGATGCCAGGAAATGTAATTTGTGTGTGTGTAGAAATAACTCTGTGCTCTGAGAAGAAGCTGCCTTTGTTCTATTTTATTTAAATGTGCTCTTAAAAGGACTGAAAAGGGGGCTGGCTTCTTTAAAGAAATCTCTGGCAAGAAATATAAGGTGTGAGCAAGTTAAGGGGGAATGTTGGTCTATTCAGTGTGGAGTAACTTTTATATGGAAACTTGTAGCTCAAGAATAAAAGAGGGAGATAAAGTTTGTTTACTCATTCACTTAAACATTTGTTAAGTAACTACTGTGTGCCAGACACAGGGAAAGTTCTGAGAATAAAAGGACAATCACTTATAACACTACTATCCATTAAAACTTGCTGGGGATGATGGAAACTGGCTATATCTGCTCTATCCAATATGGTGCCACTAGCCCCGTGTGACTAACTGAGCACACAGAACACGGCTAAGTGTGATGATTTAAATTAAATTTAAACAGCCACATGGGGCTAGCAACAATGAAGATCTCTAACGTGATCCTACATCGTGCTATTTCTTCTCGCATGTGCTCAGCTCCTTCATTCAGTACACAGTTCCTAAGTGAGACCTGTGAGCCAGGCTCTGAGTTAGGCATAGGGGTGGGGTGGGGGGTGGTGTGCAGCGATGAACAAAACAGCCGTGGGCCCCACCCCATGGAGCTTAGAGCCTCTGGAGAGAGACAGGATTTTACAGACATAATTACAAATTCTGCTAGCTAATACGAGAGACAGGTATAAGATGAAATTAGCAGTGACAGTCTGGTGACCTAATTGAGATCAGCAGAAGGGATCTGGGAAGGGGGTAGGGTACATCTTCCTGAAGTCTAGCACAGAGAAGTAAAGAGCTTCATGTGCATCCATAGCCAGCAACGTGGAGGGAGGGGGGATGTAGCACTTCACTTTTGCATTCTGTTAAAAATTGCTCACTACAGGCCCAAATTTGTCATTGAAAATGATTTAGGAAATAATGTATCTATTAGAAATTGTAGTTATGTTAGTATTTGCCAGAATGTAAACTGGCGCAACCTTTATCTAATGCTGTTTGGCAATATCTGTCACAAAATGTAAATGTGTACACCCTCAGATATTCTGCTTCTAGAAATTAACCCATAGCAATGTTTCTGTACATGTAGAATGACATATTCATGAGGCCGGGGCATTCAAACTGTTTACCAGTGTTCCTCCTAAAATAATGTTAAAAATCTATGTACTCCCTCACACAGGTTAAGTTGACATCTAAATTTTTCACAAATTTTAGTCACATAATTTATATTATAATATAGAAATTATAATATAATTTACTATATATATTATATAATTTATATATTATAAACATTGATATCTTAAAATATAACTATTGCTCTCTTGAATATATTCAATGTAAATCTGATACCATACCAATTTAACAACCACCATTATCCATTTAAAAAATCATGAATAAGTTCTTCTTTAATGGTTGGAAATTCTGTACCATTCCTTTCCCTTTTTGAATTCATATATCCATCATACTTCCACTGCTGAATTTTATTCTAATGTAGTATATTTTATGCTCTTGTTAATTTTATCCATTGTTAATTTTTCATCTCTTCCTGCCATATGAACATGTATATAAACTGAAAATAACTTTTTCATTTCCTGAAATCATAAGGCTCTAGGTATAAAAATGACTTTTTTCTGGATTGACCTATCATTATTACTATGAAAATGATCAAAACATATGTATACACATTTTGATAAGGAATTTAATAGCATAACAAGTAGAATTTTATTTGGCATCTCCCTCAATCAGTTCATGTGTATTTATATTCAGCTTGATATTGATTCTATTCCTATTTTCCACTTTATAGATATAAGTGCCAAGAAACTCTGTTAACACAAAAATAAGTAGACAGGAATGGAAAGAATTTTGTTATCACAATGTCACTTAATTCTTTGAAGTCCTTCCAAGTTACATACCAAAAATCAGACAGTGGGCTAACATCAAGAACTATTTTTAACTATCTATCAATGAACAACTCAGTGGGTACCCCCTTCAATTTGGATGGAAACAAAAGGATTAGAAAGCAACTGGCTTGTAAATGGATGTGTTTTTTCGGTCCAGTCAATAGAGTCTTTAACTTAATCAAGTCTAACACCAATCTCAGAATTATCTCTGAGTTTTCACCAGAGGTTTTTGTACCCCTGGAGTGGGCAAGAGATTGGCTATACCACATGAGGTGAGAGAGGGCAAATGAGAAAGGGGAGTGAGAAAGGAAAAGCAGCGTGACATCAGGACTCTCAGGAGATGAGTCTGAAGAAAAGAGTACATAAGAAGACAAGGTGCTATCTGTGGCCTGGGAGATCTCTATGGTCCCCCAAGGTTCGTGTTTGCAGATCAATGTCCTAAGGTGATCTTTGCAACATTGCCCCTAATGAACAGGTTACAGTAGAATCACACAATGTAACATCATGCAGCCTTTAAAAATATAAGGTTGGTCTATGTGACTTATGCGGAAAGATGTCAAACACACATTATTTAGTACAAAAGAACAAGTAAGGACTAGAACTGTATTGCAACATGACAGCATTTTAAAAACCTCCATCCAATCACAGAAAGACTTCTAAAAGTGTGTACACCAAGTAAACAGTGATTATCTCAGGAAGAGGCTGAGATTCTAGGGAATTTCCCTAACTTCCTGTGTTCTTTCATTTTTTTAAGTGAGTGCCTTTTCCCCTTTGTGGGGTGGGAAAAAGCTGTTTAATATAAAAAGACAACTGAGCAAATCACATATGAAAAGATTTCTGATACAGTTGTCAAAATTACAGCTGATTTTTGTGTTCAAGAACTTTCCTAATTTCTGATAACAGGAGTCATGGTAAGAATGAAGGGTGATATGTGGTTCTCTCTTACTGAACCACAGCTATACCAACTACCACTCTGAAAGAACCTGTTTTGTTTCAGCCACATCACATCATTAGCTCTAAATTCTACAACAACCCTCTGAGGCAGGTGGGCATTAGTAACTAACCCTGTCATATAGAAGAGGAAAAAGGAGCTCAGAGTCTCTTAACCCAGATTGCAGAGCTAGGAATTCAAATCCAAGTGCCCTTATCTGAAAACCCACGGTCTATGTAACACACCACCACTTTCCTCAGTGGTTCTGTGGGATTATCTTGCCTCCATATAAGGGTTTTCTCTGGCTACTCAAACTTATTTTGGATGACAAACATCTCACCTTTTACATTTTTCTGTAAGAATTTGGGTGAAAAAATCATAATGAGTATTTTAAAGGTGAATGAATTTTTAAACTTCATAAAAAGTTCTGCCTAAACTGTTATGCCCTTAATTCTTAACAATTTAAATTTCCAGATGGCCAGCAAATCTCTTATAAGCAAAAATCTTTAGGCCAAAGAAAACCCTGGATGAGAACTCAGAAAGGAGCAAATTATCAATTCTGGGTTTAAGGAACTAACAGAACTAGAGGAAGTGAGGCAAAGAGACAAATGAAAGAACAAGCTATTTAATCTTACAGAGGATTCAGCGGTTACCAGCAGAGCAGTTTTCTCAACGTCCAGAACACTCAGCTAAAATAAACAGATCGAGTCAGAAAAATAAGACTATAGGGCTGAACTGGGCCCCTTCGATCAGTTCCTCTAAGCCCCTGGTTTAAGGATAAAAAAAAAAACAAGCTCCTAAGAGGCTGACACCCTGCTGATGGCTCACTTCAGTGGGATGAGCCGCAGGCAGGCAGAGGGTGTGTGTTCTTTGAACAGGGCATTTCTTCTTCAACAGTGGTTAGAGAAAGAGGAGTGGAGGGCAGTCAAAATAGCAAATTCTAATGCACATGTGAAAGAGTATCTCAATGTCCAGAATATGTAGTCCAAAGCACATCAAGTGCCAAAATGATGCTGAGAGCAAAACTCGAGGAGGAAGTTCCTCCTGGCTGAAGCACTTGTTCTACTGTGCTGGGCAGAGCTGCTAGAAGGATTGGCAGGCCCCCATACTCCAGTCGTGGGCAAAGGCAGAGGACAGAGGTACTAAGTATTTTAAATGCCCTTACGATTCTGACATTCCACGAGTGATTTTTTTTAAAACAACCGGCAATTATATCTCTATAAAAAATTAAGCTAATTGTTCATTTCTGGGTGCTGAGTTTTTACCCCAGCTTCAATACCTGCCTCTGTCGGGGGCCTTTCATTTGCCCCCACCTGTTTCCTCCTCCTACACCGCATCTCTGCACACCTGTGCTAGACCAGTAGTTTTCCAAGGTCACTCCCAAGAACTGGTATGCATTCATAACAACAAAGTTGTCTCCAAAGCACACGTCAAGTGCCAAGAAAAAGAAGGTCAACGTGGTGAGTCTTCCAGTAAGCCAAGTATGTTCAATTTTTAAATTGGAGATTATCTCCTACCAGATGATGGCATTTGTTTTTTAAAATGTGCTTCATTAGTCAAATAAAAATGAGCAGTCCTTCAAATTAAAAGGCTTTGGGGGGGAACTGGGGTAAATGAGTCTGTGAAATTCCAAAGATTGTAAACCACCTCGAGAGAAAGGACTCAGGCCTGGAGAGGTGGAGAGTGCCACGATAGGTCATTGGGAAGCTAAATAAAGATCTTCTGACTTGAAACTAGGGCTCGCTGTTCACTGACACCTCACCCTTAGCTTGTCACCAACAGATCCAATTCCCTTCAAATGGGCCCCCCAAGCTTACTCCACAAGAGCTCATCACTTTTGTCACTGAATGAACCAAAGGCAGTGGGAGGCAGAGTAGGCTGAGGTTCCCAGCCCATGCCTTCCCAAGAGTCCATGACTAGAAGGAGTTTGATAACTCAGCTTTCCTCCTTCATAAAGGGTGGTTTGTCCAGAATGCTTTTAGTATGACAAAGGGGTACTTGAGCATGGTTTTCTGGCAAGTTGTGTATCCTTCTGGATATTTACAAGTCAAACAGAAGCCAGACAGGGCTCTGCCAGTCTATGAATCCACAGCCAGTGGGTGGAAGGGCCATCACAGGCCAAGTAAATGCCATGTGCAATCTGAGCGCTGACCGTCACTTGCTCCCTTCTTACCTGCACATTCAGTCGCAGCGCAGAGGCCTCAGTGGGCACACTGTGTATGTAACAGAGGTTACTATATATGTCTCTTTGCTGTGATATAGACTACTTTGAACCTACGGGGTATCCCTTTGCATTTATATTCTTAAAGCTGAAAATGGTCCCAGCATGTAGTGAAAGCAGAGGCGGTGAAGCAGCTGGGCTAAAAGAAGAGTGCCAGGTCCTGTCCAGAGAGGGAGGGGAGGCCATAATGCCCCGGCACACAGGTGGACTTCTGGGGCTGGCTACAAGTCCACACAGCAAGCGGACATTGTGACCCTCTTCCAGCCAAGACCCATCCGAAGGATGCTTGCTGCACACCCAAATGTTCCCCCCTCTCATCTGACCAGTCACTCACTCTTCCTTGGGGCAGGCTGATGGCTGTGGGTGGCTCAGGCAGGAGGGTACTGTTTGTTCTCTGTTTTAGAATAATTCACACTCCCAAATACCCTGTTCCTGGGAGGTTATGCACTGTTTATCATCGTCACCCCCACTTGGCTTTGTTTAACCTCCACCTGTGTCTCTAGAGTATTCACGAAGCTTTTCCTACTAGCACTGTGAATGTTTACTGCTTTCATGCTTATCAGATGTCACGAGGTCAAAGTAGTCTGTGGCACCCATCAAAGCACAAACCTAACAATGCGACAGACTGCCAAAGGCCAGGGTTGCCCTGTGAGAGGGCCAAGCTGGCGGAAGTGAGCACCTCAGTTTTGGTCTGGACTGATGTTTCTAACGGTGAAGATCTGGCAGTGGAACATCTGGGATCAGAGTTGTAGAAGTGCTGAGAAGGACAAGGCCTGCCATCAGCCTGTCTTCTCTAAGATTGGCTGTGAGTCCCAAGAATCTTAGATGAGAGGTCGGGAACCAGGGGAAGAGGTAATGCAGGGGGTACCCAGACAGAGAGCCTTTTATGAACCAAGGCTAAGTCCAGAAGCACGGGGTGGAAACCAAAACTGGTCAGAGGGACTGACTAGGTTCAAGACCCACCAATTAGAAGTTCAATCTGTTTCCCTTCCTTGGTATAAAGTGTTTGATCCTAAGTACAATCTCTTTTGCTTTTGTCATCACACTTGCTTCTCAAATTATCCTGATATGACTTGAAGTTTAATCCTCACTGGTGTCCCCGGATAGGAGCAGAGCTCCGCACGTGCAGACCCCACAGCCTCATGTGCAGAGTTGACGGTGACACAGCAGGTATCACATCTTCCTTTCCTCTGTACAGGTCATGCTGGCCACTGTCCTGATCCCAAAGGTCACGTCTGAAGGTCACTGGTAAAGGGACACTGCCTGTCAGAGTGAGCTGGGGCTCTCGAATAAGCTTAGAGATGTGGCTTGCTCACACACAAGTTCAGCCAGGAGACCTTCTGGAACACTCCAAATGTCACTTACGGGGTTCTCTAAGGCAGGCAGGATACAGTATATGTTGTCCTATTAAACCCAAGAAATTGCTCAATGACCTGAAATGCTGCAAGATCCAGTTACTGGACTGGGAGCTCCAAAAGGGGAAATTAAAAATATGAAGGGGAACAAAAAAGAACACAAAAATCAACAGCCCAAAGCTTGGGGACCTAACTCTTCCCCTAAGATCTGTCCAAGAAACCCAAAGAAATGGTTTCTTATGGTAAAAGGCAGAAATTTCAAGTAAGTTAAAATTTTCATCACTTGTTTACAGAGAGTTGGGGTCACATTGACAAAAACTTTGTGTTACTGGTCACTATTAAACTGCTTTAAACTATATATAGTCTTCAGCTTTACCACACAAATTTCTAACTTAGCATTGATTAAATTTCATGTTTGTTGTCCTTTTATTTAATGTCCATTTAAACACTGGGTATTAAGTCTTTGGAGAGTAACTAGTCTCAAATATAACACTGTTTGTGTATGAAAATTAAATGCAAATTATATTTTTTTTATAGGGCAAGGAGAAAGAGGATGAGTGTCTTCTCAAAGGTCATGGCAACTTCCTTGGTCCATGTTTAGGTGAATAACTTAAATATATTTAATTTTTGATATCTAAACGCACCAGGTGCCAAAAGCTCTGAAACCATTTTCACATGACGTTTTATAAAGAATCCCAAGAAGCAAGATGAGCTATTCCAGGACCACAAAGCTGCACTCAACTGAGGGGACACTGTCCTTGGCCCAGCTGTTCCCAACTCACCACCTGGCTTTCTCAACTGTGGCGCTACTGACCCTGGCACCAGATTGGTCTTTGCTGTGGGGGTTGCCCTGTGCATTGCAGAACGTTTAACAGCATCCCTGGTCTCCACCCACTAGAAGCCAGTAGCATCCCACTCCCACCGTGTTGTAACAAGCAAAACTGTCTCCAGACATTGCCAAATGTCCCCTGGGGAGAATGGCTGAGAACTGCTGATACAGACCAACTTCGTACACAGGAAAATTTGGGCTCTATGGGTCAGGGGGAACTAGGTTCAAATCCAAATCTGCTATTTACCAGGCAGTTAACCTTTCCCAAGTCACTTGACTTTCTTTAGTCCCTGTCCCTTCCTTGTAAAACAAGACATTACACCTTCCTCACAGGGTTGATGATGATGAAAAATATATAAAATATACCAAGCATCTAGTAGGTACCCAGCGACTATTAACTCCTTTTCTCCTCTCCTTTGCTCACTCCCATTGCTATGAGTTCACCACTATAACCTCAGGATGACAGCAGAGGGAGATAAAGAGAGCGAGCATACACTCTTCATTGCCCTGGAGGAATGATTCTAATACCAGGACGTTATACACATAGCTATTTTACTTGGAAGAAACTATCACAAATTGTACCTCAAAGAAGAATCAAAAAGATTATAAAGGCATGTTCTACTATAAAAGATTCTGAGAAAGCACTCCTAGGCTTTCCAAACACTTTGTGATGATTCTATCACATACCTGTATTTATGCCAATGCCCAAGTGGGCCCCAATTTAAGAAAACTGTGGGTCCGCTGAAAAAATACAGCGGAAATCAGCTTCCTCAAGGGAACAGGGGATGGCATCCATGTAAAGAGACCAAAGTGGGAAAAGTATGATGAGATTTGAATAGAATGGAAAACAAGAGTCAAAACAAAGAAGTCAAGCAACTGAAGAGGAATGAGAAAGGCTTTTTTTGAAGTCAATTAATTGCAACTAGATGGCTTAGTTCCCAGGCTGCTTCACACCTGGAGGCCCGTTGCTATGTGCTTTAGTGGGAGAGGAACAGAAAATCTCCGTAGCATTGAAGTGTAACAAGAAATCCCACCATGCCATGGGAACTACAATATACTGCATAATAAAAGTAAATGTTATGGCACTTGACTTTGCGGCCTATAATCTCCCACTCAATCGGAACAGAGATTCTTCCATCAGCAAGAGAAAACTGGACAATTTAATTTTCCTTTCTATTCATGCATAGGCCTGTTTGGAGCTCATCCATGTATTCCTATTATGCTACTTGAAATATGGCCACATAGTTTGATACAAACAATATCTCAAACTGACATCAACAAGTCAGCTTTGGACCAACTGATTTCATTCCCAATTATCTTGGGCAGACAGATGCTGGTAGCTGCCCACACGAGACCTGAAAAAGCCACCTTCTCAAATTTAATATTATAATAATTTAAAATTATAGCTTTATTAAGAGGAAACACAGATTCATTTATAGCTACCAACAATGATTTCTAATGGGTTTTAAGGCTGTATTCTGTGATTTCACTGCGGCCCACATTTGGACAGCTTCAATTGTCTGAATCACTAACAAAACATTCTGGTACAGATAATTTCCTTCTTGATTCAAAGCAATGAACAGATGCTACAAAAGCAGATATACAAAAGCAGCCCGGAAGAGACCCAGCCCCTCGGCAATGTCCTAATCTTGACAGACCCACCTGCAAAGAACGTTTCTGGATTTGGACCTAAGACACTGCTTAAAATCCTCTCCTCCATTGGCCCTGGTGATGCTGTAAGAGCCCACTTTTCCCTTAGGTGTGGGCTTTGCACCAGGTTTAGTCCTCAGCTCTAGGTCCTTCTTTGTCTTTTCTCATGGTAAGGATTTTACTTATTTTCCTGACTATCACTTTTAAGCAAACAACATGAAAAATTAGCATCTCTGCCTTTCAGCAGCTCATCAAGTGATTTTACATAATTCTGGAAGACAAGGTGAAGAAGCTGAGAGAGACAGCAGTAGTCTTTACAGAGAAAGCAAGTTGAAGCTCAGAGAGTTGGTATAAATTACAGAAGGTCACCGAGCCAGGAAGCAGCACAATCAACACTCAATCCCAGGTCCTCAGGTGCCCAGCCCTGCCTTCTCGTCTCCTGGAAGGTTCTAATCTCCACTGCAATCCCTGCCCACCTCTCTGGCCTCAGCCTCCACCTTCAATCCACATGGAGCACCGATGCGGGATGTCTGACCACATCTCAATGTCAACATGCTTAAATTCATCATGTTTACCTCAAACCAGTTTCTCCTCTGGATATATTTATTTCAATCCAAGTCACTCCCCCACCTCGGTCAGTCCCCCAACCCTAAAAACCCTCAGAGCTAACAAATCAGTCTCTCCTCCTCCCCACTCCCAAATCTGATCTGCTCGTGAGGACCAATGATCATTCTCTCTCATTGCTGCTCCACAACTATCCCCCTTCTTTCCAATCCTCCTGTGAGCAGCTGGCCTCTTGGCTCTCTCTCACTACCTCTCAGGTGAACTATCAACAAACCTGACTCCCTGACACCCGTCTACCCTTCATCTGATGGGTTCCACAAAGCTCCACCAGTTATCATCTCAATTTTTAGACTTGATCATGTCACTTCAGTGTCAACCATCCATGGCTCCCACTGCCTATAGAAAAAATGACAAATCCATCCCTCCCAAATTCAGAGCAGCCCTGACTTCCATTTCTGGGTCAGCACCTTGCTCTGCGCCAGGCTGACTGATGCCCAGGATCAGCACTCCCCATGTGACTTTCCTGCCTGCCTCTGCCTCGACTGAAGCGAATTTAACTTCCAGATTCAGGTCCATCTGTCCCACTTTGCAGAGCCTGCCCTGACATCCTGGACATCATGGAGCAGCCCCAACTCTGATCAGTATTACTTTCTAACACTCAGTTAGCATAGTCAGTGTGACACTTCCCATTTGCTGTCTTGGGGGCCACAACAGACCCAAAGGCCCTGGAAAGTGGGGCCTGTGTACAAGGACCCTGGCATCTGTTGAAACCTTGCACTTGAAGAGTAGGTACTCAAGTATTTAGTGGTTGTTGACAAGGCTGCCAATCATTATTTCTGGCAATGCAAATAATATATACATTAAATTATTAGCTTGAGGAATTAGTCTTCTGGGATTAATGTCTTCTTGGAAAAATGAGAGTGAACCAAACATCAGCATCTCTTTCTGGGCTCCCTGATCCATACACAGTATGAAAAGCTTGCATAGGCCAAGCCCTCCATCAATGCCCCAGTATTTCCGAACTACATCATCAGACTGAAAATCCTAGGATTCTTATTTTTGCGACAGCCACTTCAGCCATCTCCAGACCCAAAGGAAACAAGGCGTAAGGGCCAATGCCCTTCACAGCAGGGCATAGCCCTGTGCATCCTGGATGTGGGTAACACCTCCTTTCCTGGGGGCTCCCCATGGGACCCTCACTGCCACTTTGCCAATGGGCCAGCCAGCCTTAGCACGGGGCCCAAAGGCTGAACCATAGCAGTGAAACCAGGACTTAATCACGCTCATTCTGATGATTCCTTCTCGTTCACAGCCAATGGCCGCTCTGCTCTTTTCTGCCCTTTAACCAGGTCCAAAGCTGCAGCAGGCCAGTGTTGCTATTATTGTTGCATCAGCCCAAGCTGTCAAAAGCTCCTGGTCACACTTCCTGACCAGGCTTCTCAAAGGCTATGAGAGGATGTAAAAGAGTTTCTGAACCAGGGCAAGTACTTGTGGTGTTTATGGTCACAACAACGTATCGTACTCCCAGGCTGTCATAAGACCGGACCAGACTGCAGGTCAGCAGTTGCAAAGATGCAACTCGATTAGTAGGTTCAGAATAAAACAGCACCCCAAAAAGAGTAACCCCAGGTGATGAGACTGCTCATGATAGGCGCCCCAGTACCTCTTACAAGGCCTGCTAACTGTCAGCCATTTGTTTCTAAATTGAGCAGCTGAGGCAAATCATGCTAGAACCTTCCACTTCAAATCAACCCGATAGTGGTTGCCAGAGCTTAGGGAAGGGAAGCGGGGCGGGAGGTGTGCTTAGTATTAATAGTTATAAAAAGGCCACACGAGGGATGCTAGCGGTGATAGAAATGTACTGCATCTTGACTCTGGTGGTGGATATACAAACCTACACATGTGACCTAAGTGCAGAGAACTAAACACACATGAGCACTGCTACAACTGAAGAGCCCCGTGGGCTGTGTCGATGTCAATATCCCGCTGTGACCGTGCACTCTAGTTTCATAAGATGTCACCACTGGAAGACACTGCGCAAAGGGGATGTGGATCTCTCTTCACTGTTTCTTATAATTGTGTGTGAACCTCTATTTCAAAATAAAAACTTTCACTTATAAAAGGCTAATTCCAAAACGTATCCTTCTGGCCATTATGGATACAAATAAAGATGTAAAGATGAAAGAAATGTAGTCCCTGAACCCAGACTTCTTCAAAGGGCTATCACCCAAACAGCATGCACCTGACCACACTCCACCCACGCACACCCCCAGCTTCAAGCCCTCGGACTTGTTTACCCACAGGCTCCAGGTACCTTCCCATTTGCCACATGGTGGGATCTTGACCTTAGGAAAACTCATGTTCCAAACTAAGTGGCAATTACTCCACCAAAGCTCATTTTTAACACAAAGTAAAAACACTTAGTGCTGTATCTACAGTGAATTCTGCCACACGGCATGTCCACCCATTCACCTTTTTACACTAAATACATAAATCGCTGGAAAATATGAATATAAATGCTAATGTCCACTTCTCCAAAAGGTTTATCCATCATTTCTTTTCATTAGACCTCGCAAGGAATTTCTCCTAAGGTCAGGGAGAGTAAAAATCCCAGGCATTCTACTTTAATGTGGAAACCATCCTCACGTCCCTTCCTTAGAAAACTGCAACATCAAAACTGACCGAGGGCC
Organism: Bubalus bubalis; assembly: GCF_019923935.1. Taxonomy (NCBI): domain Eukaryota; kingdom Metazoa; phylum Chordata; class Mammalia; order Artiodactyla; family Bovidae; genus Bubalus; species Bubalus bubalis. The sequence continues at coordinate 18,375,769 of NC_059181.1, forward strand.
GTTAGCTTCGCATTTAAATGGTTGTGTTAGCTGACATCAGGCCACTGGAAGGGGCAAACCGCGCTCTGCAGTTCCTTTCAAGTTTTACAAAGAGAACGAAGAATGCTCTCCTTACTCACCAATGTCATTGCTGCGATCTGAGAGGTCCTTGTCCAGCATGCCAGGTATCGAGCTGCCCACCAAGTCAATCTTGGCACCGTCACCCCTACATTAAAGACACAAGTCTTTTAATAATCATTTTGTCAGCTTTCTTGCACACAATTTAAGGGGTATGCTGCGCCTGGGGTGGGTCGCACTGTTTCCTGGGAGGGGGCCAATGGGAGCCGACAAGCTGTCCAACCACATGGGCCTTGGTGCAAACCAGCTGATACACTGAAAGCCCTCCTCTCCCGCACACATTTTCAAAGATGGCTATTTTAATAACGAGTGTTCAGCAAGGCACCTTCAGCCACAAATCCTCCTGCTGGCCCACAGGGTGTGATGCAGGGCCCGCTCCCGCCCCATGGCCAAATAAGCACCAGTGAACGATAACCGGGAGCTTCCCTTTTAAGGAGACAGGAATTTAGCCAGTGCCACTTGTCAAAGGTCGGCTACTTTTAACCTTGAGAAAAAGGGTTTCTGGCCTGGAGCTGAGGCATCAGCCAGGCTGTTGACAGGCACAAGGTGTCAAGTTGAGATCTGGCAGCCTGACGGCGGGCACTGGGGTGGGGGCCCGTAAAATGAGACAGCTGTTGGGTGGGTGCCCCCAGGCCCGTCGGGACACAAGAGACTTTCCTCTGTATGTGGGCTAGGAGCAGCCCGTTGGGAGGATGGGGACAGGCCTCCAAGATGATGAGAGAAACAGGCCACTCATGCACAGGCAGAAGATTCCTCCAAGTCCCCCGAAAATGGGCAGTTCTGGGACCCTTTCAGGGAGATGAGCCACAAACTAGATTATCCAAGGTCTGTGATGGCAAGTGAAACAGGCAGATCTTTGCTCTTAAAGCAAGAGACTTTTGTCACAACCCCTGTGGTCACCATGTAGCCAAACTAACAAGTAACAGATTCACTCCAGGAGCATTTGTCAAATACCCACCACACTGATGGCTATTGAGCAATGAGAGATACTTGGTAATGAGAGGGCCAAGCCAGGTGGCACCCACTCTGGGGAGGTGTTTCATGGTCTAAATGGGGGAAAGAGACAGACAGAGAACCCCAAGCACACATGGCATAGGCTGAGTAAGATACAGGGGCATCTCAGTCTTCGGGGAATCAAGAACTGGGTCAGGACAGATACCTGTGGGCAGGCCATAGGCACACAGAGAAGGTGGCCTTATAGTTGGGCCTTGGAGGAAAAGGGAGAAAGGACATGACAGAGCAAGGGCCCAAGGCATCTGGGAGGGAGGCATCTGGCCAGGGAGTCTCAGGGCTGAAGTCTGAGTCCCCAGAAAGGAGTGAAAGGACAAAGGTTGGCAAAGGTCAGTTGGCAAAGGTCAATGGTGCTGGGCTGAGTTCCATGGGGTTTGGTGTGTCCCGGAGGCAATGGGGACAGAAGAAAGCTGAAGCTGGCGACCCATGAACCTGGAGGTAAGAGGCAGATTTCTGGGTTCCTCACTCAAGAAGAGGTGATAGGGGTGGAATTCAGCATGACACGCATATCCTTGTGATCAGCGGAGAAGGCCCAGGAGAAAGAGGTCAGCTTCCCTCAGCTCCCAGATGAACAAGACTGACTCTCAACCTCAAGCGCCTTTGCCAGAAGATGAGCAGAGGTGAGAACTCCACGGGACCAGGGCTAGGCTAGATGGCTTGGTCCCCACCAAGAGGAAAGACAACTTGAGGACTGTGTGAGAGCAGGAGACTGCCTCGCCTCAACCCCCAAGGTTGTGGGTCCCCTGGGCTGAGTTTCCACAAGTAACCCCCGCCCCATATCCCCTGGCTACTGAAGCCCAGGTCCCACAAGCACACTCGCCTGGACAGACGCTGAGCCAACTGGAGTGGCAGGATTGAGGACTTTTATTTCAAAACACTTTACTGGCAGGGCTCCTGCATCTGCTAATTTAAATGTGACCTTCTGAATGAAATGCTTTAGAAATGCATTTCTTACTCTTAGTAAGAAAGCACTTTCATTTTTAAAAATTCTTGAGGGTTCTTAATCTTGTTACTTGGTAGCTATGGAGCTGGAATGATTTAGGGCTGTCATCTTCCCGATTCCCGGACTAAACTCAAGTTGTGCTCACAGCCAGCCAACTCTGTCCTTTGGGAACACACCAAGGACTAAAACTTATGAGAACACATGTTCTGTCCGGGGAGAGACGTCACTCAGGCAAGGAAGGTCCAGTTAATTCCACTAGCCTTTTTTTCTTTTGGCCAAAAGGGAAGATGATTGGAGGTGACACTGCAGAGACCGTCAGGGCAGAGGTGGGGGTATTGGAGGTGCAGGTGGGGGGAGGAACTTTGTACATCAGTGAACCACGTGTATGTCAGAACAACTCAGCTGTTTCTGAACACGTGGCTTATTCTTGCATTTTGGGAACTGTGAATCTTGTAGCTACCATTTCCCTCTTTGGTCTGACACATGGAAGCTTCCAGTCCAACATGAGCCTCTCCCGAGGGGCTGTGGAACACTCTATGTGCATTACTGTGCTCATCTGATCTTGGGCTGTATTACTTATCTGCCCTTATTTCCACTTTACTGTCACCCTTTTAACTATTTTATTCTTTTATATGCATTTTCGAAAGTTACCTCCAAGCCTTTTGGGACCAGGGCAGGGTAAAAAGTAGTAATTTTTCAGAATGCGGTATATATTCATAGCATTTGAAACATTCATCTGGGGGTCTATGCTAAAGAGATAGTCTGAAATACACAAATGGGTTCTGTGGATTAAGATGTTTCTCACAGCATTATCTATAATATAGAAAAACTGAAAAGAACTGGAATTTCTCATAAATAGGGGAACAGTTGAAAAACTATGATATTTGATGGACTTTGATATAACCATTAAAATGATATGTGTAAGTAGTTCATGACAACAGGGACAAATGCTTATGTTACAATGTCAACTAAAAAACATGAGTTAAAATTGACATACACCTTACTTCACAGCCACCCACATGCCCTTCTGATATATTAGGAAGAGGGATTTTTTATTTTAAGGCTAGAAGAACATGTATTTAGAATGGCTATTCCTGGGGATTCTGATGGGTGATTTCTAGCACCAGCCCAGCACCTAGTACATGGCAGGAACTCAAAAATACTTGTGGAATGAATGAACATTTGCCTTTTTTTCATGAAATGGGAATGCATTATATATTTATAAGAATCGCACTTTTCCCCAAAAGACAAAGTTGTACAACATTCAGTATGATCACACCTATGTAAAAGCGATGGAAAACAAACCGAGTCATACATAGGAAAAAGATGGGCAAGAAACAGTTTGAAATGTTAATAGCAGTTGTCTCCAGGATAAGCCTATAGGTGAATTTTTCCTTCCTTTGAAAGTTCACTCTTTTTTTTTTTTAAGTTCACTTTCAATAAAAGATGCATACAATTCAGGCAGCTTCTGTTCGCTCCCATTTCTCCCCAATAGTATCATCCAGGTAAAAGACAAGACTGCCTGGCCCCTACCTACAAACTCTCCTTTAAGGATCTCCCCGATCCAGGGGCCTCTGTGATCCCCTGTGACCACACCTGGAGCTCACCTGGGAACCAGCTGTGGCGGGGGTGGGTGGGTAGTAGAGTTACAAAGCCTCCACTGACAGGGCCAGGTGATGAGACGCGTCCGCCCAAAGAAATAGGGAACAGCGCCCATGAATGACCCCTCCCCAGATTCTAAAGTGCCTGCCATATTCTGACAGGAAGGAGACTGGGACACCCCCATCTCTAAATGAGCTCTGATCCCTCATGCCAAGAGCAGACACAGGCTTTCAGTTGAAATTATCTTCTACACAGGGCCAGAAGCAAGCCTATTTTGAAAACACAGTAGGTGCAGTTTAAAAAAGGTGCTGATCCTTCCAAGTAGGGAAGCTGCAGCTGGTGTTTTGACAGTGTTCAGACTGTGGGTGTGGAAGCGTTTTACAATGTCTATTTGTAAATGCCTTTCACTGTATTTATAGATGCTTACAACAAAGCTAATGAATTTCAGTTCTGAAAAATAGCAGAATTTCTGAAATTCTCCAAAGCACATGTTTGGAGCGGCTGACACCCAATGAGGCTGCAGCCCTCCGTGGTCCCCGTTCTCCTCCAGTCTGCCCAACACATGGGTACCATTTTGGCAAAAAGGATGTTACTAAATTCAACAAAAGAGGAAAGAGCTCATCCTTTTGTAGTTTACTAGCTCCCATGAGGATTATTTTTTATGGTGAGTTTCTATGCCCATGGCTGTTAAATAAAAGGAGAAAATAGAAGAAAGCAGGCATATCCCCACATAGTCAACAATGTCGGAATGTGACCCTCACTCAACTCTGATTTTTAAACCAAAATAATGTTATTTTTCTTGTATTTCTTCAGCGGATTTGATTATGGACACTTAAAACACGTGACTTGGGTAGGCAACTAGCAACCAAGAGTCCTCATGCTCAGGCCAGGGACCTGAAATCGCAGGGAATGGGCTGACAAGCCCAAGGACATCCGGCCGGCAGGAGTAAGTGGAACCCACAATCCCGGAGAACTAACAGCAGTACCACACTTGAGTGGCTGCCTACCATGAACCAGGCATGAAGATGAGATCCTTCCATGTAAGATTCAACCGCCCCAACTGTCCCTTGAAGAATCTCCTCTGTGTGGCAGACAGAGAGCTGCACCACCCAGAGCCCCATTCTGTGAAGTGGGTCCCCCCACACTGCTAGTAGAGGTGCTGGCCCCTCCAGGGACCGCCTCAGCTGCAGGGAGCCTCCTTCGGCCTTTCAAGGGCGGCCCACGCTTCATGGTATAAAAGTCTCAGCCATTTCAGAGGGGGTTTTGGGGGAGAATGGATACATGTATACGTATGGCTGAGTCCCTTTGCTTTTCAACTGAAACTCACAACATTGTTAGTCGCCTAGACCCTAATACAAAATGCTTCTGTTGTTAAAAAATTAATTTAAAAAAAAGTCTCAGTCATTTCAACTGAACATCAACAAGTCAGAGGGGTTGTTTTAGTCCCAGAGCTCCATGGACTTGGCCGAAGCTTTGGTAAGGCAGCATCACAACTTTTCTCCCTCTGCCCAACATGGCTTCCTTCTCTCTCCCCACAGGCACTGACCCCTACACGTATCTTGCATTCTAAACACTGCCACAGAGGCTGCTTTCCAGAGAAGCCCACCTGGGAGGCCCTTCTTTTCATTATATAGAGCAGGAAACTCAGGCTCAGTGAGAGGAAGTCACTTGCCGACAAAAGGTTATAAAACTAGCAGAGTGGTGGCATCTGGATTTGAACCTACTAACTCTGACTCTGGAGCGCAAGCTCTTGACTACTTCTCAGAGCTGCTTCACTCAGCCTGCTGGTCCTGGAGACCGTGTAGCAGGGTGGAGGCCTGGCCACCCGTGTCACTGCAGCTCACTGCAAAGGCTGGGGACATCGCCTTTGCTCCCTGAGCTAAAAAGTGCTAATAATAAACAAAAATCACATACCTGAACCCAGAAGGGCCTGCTCTTCCCCCTCAGATCCGAGACATGAGATGGGACACATGAACAGTTGGAAATGTGGAAGACGCACCATGCGCATCCCCTGAGAACATGAGCTCAGCCAGTGGCCTGGCCCAATTTAGCCCAAGTTGGGACAGTTAAGCCAAGACATGTGGCCTGGAAAAGATGCTGAAGTGCACAGGAGGCCGAGGCAAGGAAACAAGTACAATAAATAAATGAATGAGCAGCAGCACTAACAGCAGCAGCTAAAATCCACCCAAAAGACCCCACAACCCTTCTAGAGGGGAGTGGGGATGAAGGGAAACAGTGAGTCTACTTATTCCTACCAAGCGAAAGACTCCAAGTCCAGACGATGAATCTTTTTGTCAGTCTCCCCTCTGGACCCTCAGCAGGATCTATTACTATCATGTATGCTTGGGTTTTAACTGTCTAAAAATTGTTACGGGGGAAAAAAAGCTGGGAAAGAAAGGAAAGAAAAAAGAAGCAGAAAATCCTTGTACCTTGTTCTCAGAAAATCACTGGGGGGCACCTTCAATCTTTGATTTCCCCCCCAGCTTTCATCCTGCCTGGGTTGTTGTTCAGTTGCTCAGTCATGTCCGACTCTTTGCGACCCCATGGACTGCAGCGTGACAGACTTCCCTGTCCTTCACTGTCTCTCGGAGTTTGCTCAAGCTCATGTCCATTGAGTCAGTGATGGATCCTGCCTGGGAGTCTAGCCACTTACAGGGATGACAGATGGCAGATGGGAAGTTGCTAGAGAAACGACTGCAGATTCTCTCTCTCTCTCTTGCTCCAACCCTGCAACCTTGTTTTATCAGCCCCTTCTGATGCAAAATCACCCTATCTTACTCCTCACCTCCTTCGTCTTGGTCCAACTATGCACTGAGGATGCGAGGTCAGAGGAAGTGAATGCTCTCCCCTGCTTTCCAGGCTGCCTTATTATAACATCTCAGACTTAGGCTCTGATTATGAAAACTGAGTAGAGATTACCCAGCTCAAGCCCCCATTTTCTTATGGACAAGGGAGCTGTGCTCCAAGGCTGGGAGCTATGAGCCCAAGATCATGCAGTTAATTGATGGCCACATTGAAACTCGATAGAAGCTTCTTAACACCCAGCCCTATCTTTGCCCACCACCCTTGGGGCAGTGATAATCAAAATGCATATGTTTGATGCTTCTAGAGCTATTTCTCTCACAAAAAAAGCAGTGATAATGGCCCTTCCTGGGCCCCTCCTGCCTGGGGAGGTTGAATCTTTCCTTCAGAAAAGGACAAAATGGTGGCAGCAGTGAGGCCAGGGGTGCAGGAAGCGGGGACCAGAGAGTGGTTTTCCTGTCAACTCTCCCCTTGCACCGTGTCCCTGTTTGGATGAGCACAGAGAGGCTTGGCTATTTATAGTTGGTGAAGACACTTTGGAAGATGATGGGACACTGCCCGCTCAATTCTCCCCCACATTTCTGTTCTCTGTGCAGACTCTGCAAGTGTGTGTGGAAACAGGCCTCCGTCCAGAGCCCATCCAGGGCATGACGAGCCCCATAGCCCCTGAGGCCAAAGAACGATGACACCCACAGCCCTCATCTGCAGACCCACAGCCGGGTATCTCAGAGGGGCAAGGGGCTTTTCAGATGCCTGGAGGAGGGAGTTCTCATCATCAAGCAACTCTGAGAAGAGTCTGGGGGTGGGTGTCACTTGGAGGAAGAGTGTTCAAAGAAACAGCCCATGGGAAAAGCATCACAGGAACCACGTAGTACTGTGCCCATGCAGGGTGCCACTATCTGCTGCTGATTCCTTGCCTGCCTCTGGCCATCACTGGCAGGAAAATCAATGTGGCTCAGTCTGGACTAAGGCTAAACCACACTACTGCTGGATCTTGCTGCAGGGAATAAAATTCATTCTTTGTGAGGGTAGAAAGATGTATGGAGAGAGTTATACATACAAATGAAATGAGGCCAGCAAATACCGCACAGACATTTCTACACGATGACCAGGTGTTTCTCTAGTATCCTGTAGGATTCTTGTGCGCCATACATCACCCGCCCTCCCTCGGGCCCCAGCCTTCCCTCTGCTTCCACTCCCTGGAGACCCCTTGTTGTGCAGTTTTGAGGGTGTCCCTATTTCCCCATTCCCTCAGGGCTACCAAGCCTGATCTGCTTATCACCATATGGCAACCCCTCTCCCCGTAAGGTTACCCACTGAGCTCTCTCAGCGAGGAAAAAAGATAGACTGAGGGCCTCACAAGTACTAGCTGAGGAGCCAGGTGCCCTGGGGGTAGTGATGGAAATGGAGACTCAGGAGGTGGCTACCGTGCCCAAAGCCACAGGGTAAAGAAGCAGAGGGGTGGACTTCTGACCCTGGTGGGGCTGGCTCCAAAGCCCAGGGAGCAATGGGTGAGCAAGAAGGTCTGGCCTGGTTACCAGAGTTAACTACCACCCAGAAGGCCTGGTCAAGGGGAGGCACTTGATACATTTCTGAAATGAATGAATGACACACACACACTCCTCTCTTATCACTGAGTTCATGTCTAGCACCCATTTTTCATCTTTTCCCCGTAGCTGAGTTTCTCACAAGACAAGTCTACATGTGCTCGGTTGCCCATCTGTTATTTCTTCAACTCAACCTGAGTTTGTACAGAATCAGCTTGACTGGGATCACCAAGGGCCAACTAGTGACCAAAGACCACGAGTGCCTTTCAGTCTCCCTGGCTCTCACTTTGGTGGCAGTTTTCATAGTGGGTGTGGGAAACCAGTGGCAGCAGCAGCCCCAGGAGCTTGCTAGACATTCAAATTCTCAGGCCTGAACCCAGATCTCCTAAATTAGAAGCTTGGGGAGCAGCGACCTGCGTTTTAACAAGCCTGCAGGTGATGGAGACACACATTCAAGTGTGAGACCCACTGGCCTGTAGCCAGTCCACCCTCCCTTCTCCTAGCTTCCATGGCCACACTGCCCACCCACCCTTTCCCACGGCTCCTCATCCTTCCTCCACCCTGTAAGTAACAATTTTCCCCACTGCTGTCTGTACCCACTGCTCCTCTTCTCTGTAATCTCCTGGAGTGATTATAGCCATTTCATGCCTGTAACTACTGTCTACGAGCCAGTGACACCTACCTCTGTAATTTCTAGCCAAGATCTCTCCTGAATTCTCCAAAGACATATCTTGGTCCTGACTTGTAGAGAAGAAGGGAAACACTCAAGCATCACATGCCGTATCCCTAGGAATCTCTGAAAAGACGTTTAGAATACTCAAGCAATCCAAACTCAAAATGGTGGCCTGGCCACCTGGGTACACATTCTACATGCCTGCTTAGGGAATGTTTGGGTACACTCTGGCTACCTTTCTTTCCCTCTTTTTTTAAAAAATTAAATGATTGATTATCTTAGAGCTAATAAGAGCAAAGGTCTTTTTTTTTCTTTTTAATGCTTTCTTTTGGTGGGTGCAGGGACCACACAAGTCATAGAACCACTAGACCGGCTTACTTTGGGCTAATTTGTATCCCAAGGGGCTTGAAGCAGCCTGGATGCCTGCATAAATCTAAAGAAAAATTAATTTCTGTGTGGGCAAGTTGGTCTCCAGAGAGACATCTGCCCTTCCCTAAGTACTTAGTTGATATTTGGCATATAAATGTTTACTTAATCTTTGCCTCAAGCTAAAATGTCTCAGGACTCAACAGTCACTAATCTCCCAGGGTTTCTCTGATATTCAGAGATCCCTCTTCATTATGAGGGAAAAATGTACAACTCCATGGTCCCTCACACCTGTTCCCTGTTCCAGGAGACTCCACACAGCCTTCAGCCTTCCATGTGAAAGGCGCCTGGTGTGTTTAAGACCTAAAGGAATAGACCATTTCCAAGAAGCACAGGTCTGGGAAACCACCAGGCCTCATGCCCACAGCCTGGTGTCCAAGACCTGACTGCCAGTATTCTCACTCAGATTCCTCCTCTGACACAGGCTTCCACATCTGAAGCCAGGGGACAGTGCCTTCTGCGGTGCTTGAGCCACAGTAACCAACTCCAGCCACCTAAAAACTTCTTGACTTAATGGCCTGCTACCACTCTGACTACTGAAACTTTCTCATGACTGACTGTCATCAACTCCCAGAATGCACTGACATCCACCTGGGAGGATACTGGCTTTGAGAACATCAGCCTCATCTCACTTCAGCTCTTGCCATCTTCCTGAGCCTGTGACAGCCATATAGGCGATCCATTTCCCTCCCTCCTTCCCCTGGTCCCTTCAGCACCTACAACCTTCATTCACCCTCAGCCACCCACATTCAGGGCCCTTCCCTCTGTGGATATGTCCATCTTCAGACCCCCTCCACCTCTGAATTTGTGAACACCAATCTCCTCTTTCTGACCAGCATCTCTAGTACCTCTGACCATCAACTCTCTCCACTTCCAGCTCCCACTCCATCCCTGCGCATCTCACAGACTCTTACTTCTTTTGGCTTTACTTCTTTTCCCTCCATCCCAGAGCCCCTATCACTCAAGTTCCGTCCCCCCAGCCCCCCATTCCCTGTGCTGCCCCAGACAACCAGCATAGCTCCCTGGCAACGCAGACTAAAGGTCTTACTCCCACTTGCCTGTTCTTTGGGAAGAAAATGAAGGGTTATTACAACTTGGGGTGTCCATGTTTGGGAAGATTAACAAAGCTGTTCTGGTCTATCCAGCCTGCGTCTACCTCTTTCCCTCTGGGGTTTATTTTCTTTTGAAGGCACACACCTGCTCTGCTGCTCAGGTTCTGGCTCACTGCCTCCCACTGCAACAGACTGCTAGAGCTCAGGACAGCCTGCTTCTTTCCAGCTTTTCCTTGGATTTTCCTTTTTTTTTTTTTTTCCCTTCCTTTTGGTCCCTTCTCTCAAGTTCAAGACCTCTTCTCATGGGGGTTTCTGACCCTATCTTTATTAAATCGACACTACACATTGTGAGATGTACAACATTACATGTTCATTTGTGTGTATACAACACACATACAAAAAGGTTTAGGTATACTCTGTCATTTGAAATACCTTGATGATCAAATATCAAAAAAGTAAGTAGGCTCTTTTCAGGTATGAAGATAGATGTAGGCAGAAGGCTCTTTGGATGACTGCCTTAGTTACATGGTGGGCTGGATGAGACTAGCAGACACTGTTTTCACACTGTGAGATAACTGACATATCCCCAAAGCACAGACTTCCAAACAAAGAGGCACTTAGGACCCAGGGGGATCTCCTGTCATCATTCGATTTGTAAATTAACTCTGTTATTGGCTTTTTTTGAAACAGTCTCTTTTTTCTGTTACATTTCTACCTTCATTTACTGTTTAGAAATATGTTAATGGAAGGCTGCTACCTGCTCAGATGGACTCCAAATCACGCCAGTGTCCCAGTTCCCTTAGATGAGATTCCTGAAGCCCGTGATCAGGCACACAGATGCCCTTCAATCTATTTCTGCTAAGTGAATGCATCTGAAGACGACTCCTTTCTTACCGAACTTATGTATTCCTTTTTCTAAAAGGTGCTAGTTCCTGTTTAAATAGAAGGAAATTGATCTCTTCTGGAAGCCACATTTGGCGGCGAGCTTTCTGGTGGGTGAGAAGAAGCTAAGCCCAGACACTGCAGCTGGAGTGGCAGGCAACGCCTCATGTCTCGCTTCCAGTAAGAACAGCAAATGGTGATTGTGCATCCATGTGTTCACCCAGCCGTCCATCCATCCGCCCGTCCACCCATCCCGTCAGGTAAATCCCGGCAAGGATTTGGGTTTGCACAGCAGACAATATCCCTTCTCTGGAGGACCACCAACACAAAACTACTTGACACGAACATCCCTGAGTCAACTCATTTGGCAGAGCAAAACAAGTTCATAAACCAGTATGAGTTGGTTGTCTAACATAACTGCTTAGCAAAAAATATGAAGCATGTGAGATACTGAGAAACAGTGAGCCTTTCTTCAATCTTCTTAAATTTTGTTATGTTGAAATCCATGGCATGCAAGGTGACCTGGAACATCAGACATGAGTGCTAGGGAGCTTGTACAGTAGAGCCAAAGTGAACAAAATGAAAGCACTGGCACCTCCCCCCTTTCCGGAACCAGGGCATTCAACAAGTGTATTAAATGAGCCACTACCATATGCTCAGCCCTGTAAAGCATGTGGAGATGACAAAACACACTCTTGATCCGCTTTAAATCTGGGGAAGGAGTCCGGGGGTGTGAACATCCCAAGTGGCAGAGCAGGGGGCCCTGCACCAGGCTCCACATGGGGTGTCAGGCGTTTCAAGGAGAGAGCAACTGTGAGGGATGAGGGAAGGCTTCCAGAAGAGGGGCATGCTAACTGGACAGCTGGGGAGCACTAACGGGTGCAGGAGAGGCAGACAGGGAAGGGAGGAGGTGCCACCAAAAACCCAGGGGAATGCAGACCAGAGGTTCTCACAGCGTGGATGTGGGCTGGCAGTGTCAGCATCACCAGGGAGCTTGTTAGAGATGTCAATTCCCAGACCTCCCCTAGACCAACCGCATCTGTGGGGTGGCATCCAGCAATGTGTGCAAATGAGCTCTCCAGGTGACCCTGATGCACACTCAAGTTTGAGAACCACTGAGTGGGAGTGGGCACTGTTCTCCCTCCAACTGGCTGAGCAAGGGGCCAGAGCAGGTACCAGCTCCTCCTTGTCCAGCTCTGTCACTTGCTGGGGCTGGCAGGAATGAAGCCTGGAGCTTGCCTCACGCTCCCTCCTTTCTGCAAACCAGTGCCCTGGGGGTTTGGGAGGTCGGGGGCTTGCCCACTCATCCTCTCCCAGGCTGCTCAGACCTCACACATGAGGTCAACAACAGCTATGCTTCCCACCAGCCTCTGTCTAAACCCCTCTCATGCATCTTCCTCAGTGGCTCGTCCTTCTGACCTACACCTGGATGCTGCAAGAGCTGTAGGGGAGGGAAGAGCTAAGCAGAGGTGGCGGGGAAGTGGGGCCTCTGTGAGCCCAGAGGACTGGTAGTTATCATTCAGGCCCACTTTCCCTGGAGGTCTAATCGATGGCCCACAAGGCCCACACCTATGTCCTAACAAGACAGTTGAGAGCAACCTTTGAAGGCGCAGAAGCTACTGGAATTGCACTTCTCTTCAGATCAGATCATTAGAGAGACTGGCAGGAGTATTCTGGAAATCGTTATTGACTTCACTGAAACGCCTGTGGTCCCTGGAAGGCTGTAAGAATTTGGCAGAGCGTGGCTTCTGTTCTCCTTTCACCACCACAAAGTGATGTACGACCTCTGCTGGTCCACCCTCCCTGGGTGTGGAGCACATATTCTCTTCAAAAGTACTTAATGTTCACATACATACCCCTTTCCTTCTGAAGTGTGAGCCCTGGGCCAACCACGCTACTGAAGCGGCCCTTGCTCAGGTCACTGTGGCTGTCAAGTGGCCTCGTGGTGTGCATGTCAGTCGGCAGAAGAGGACACAGCACGTAGGAGGCTGACCAACTCAACAGTGGCCCTGGTCCCATTAGTTTCCCCCCAGGACATCATAGGGGGCAGTTGTTTCACTGGATCTTGGGGGACACCTGCCAAATGTCATGGGTGAACCAGCCGCTCCTCCAATGGGCTCACACACCTGAGATAATCATGTATTGTGTGTATTTTACCACAGTTAAACCTTTTTTCTAAAATGTAAAGTGAGCTATTTTTGTTCCAGTTTGATACACAATCATAAATATGACAATGGAAGTGAAACTGATTTACAGCCCTAGGGCTACATACTTGGGAATTATATCCTTCCATCCTTTCAGATGCATTCCATGATCCCTGCAATCTACAGACAGGGAGAGTGAGAGGTGAGGGGCAGTGACCTGCTAAGGCTGCCCTCTTCCCATGACATGGGCCCGGAAGCCTGCCTGACCTCAGCACAAGGGCACCGAAGCCCCACGAGATTCTCCACGTGCAAACTTAGCTCACAAGAACAAAAATTCGGTGAGTGACCATGTGTTGACAGGTCCACATAAAGAACTCTAAGCCACCAACCTGCTCCAGTATATCACATCAACACGTAGAATGTGCAAGTAACAGTAGAAAGTTCCAGCAATGAACTTGTGGAGAGAATGCAACACTCCCTTGTTCCTTGTGGTAGGCATCTTGGGTCTGGAAGGCACACTGTCCAACTCTAATCCCATCATATCACTAACACTAACAGTCAGCAGCAGAACACATTTGAGTTTTGCCGGGCCCGTGTCAGAACTCATGCCTGAATGAAGCATGCCCCTTGCCTTTGAGGGTCTCACAGTCTGCAGACATGGACACTAAGGCAATCTTTGCTAGACTACGTCCTGGGGCCCACAATATGGCTGTGCAGCCAAGGGCAGAGGGAGCCTGGGATTGCGGAGGGAGGCGCCGCAGAGCAGGGAGAGGCTCAGGGATGGAGCAGCCAGTGAGAGGACCTCCAGGGGTGAAGGCAGGCCACCCCTAGCACTTCCGGTCTGAAGGGCAGCTGGCCTTGCTCTAAGGGTGCATAGGGAATTCCCACACGTGAGCAGGGCCAAGATGCCAGGACCTGGATTCTCATCTGTAATCCTGAAACCCATGCTGCGCCTCCCAGCCTCGCTCCCACTTCTTCCCAAGAACAGGACCAAGGACCCAAGTGGCCAAAGTCCAGTGTCCTCTGGTTGCCCCACCCCACTCCCACCCTCGGCATCAAGAGCAGCACAGTACCTGGTGTGGGTCAGGGGACCCACGGGCCGCTCTGGCCTCCTCGGGGGTAGCGCGCCTGGTCTGCTGAGAGAATTGGTCTTGGGTGGCCGTGGCTTTTTGGGTGGTATGGCAGGAACAGAAGGCTTCTGTAAATCCAGTTTTGGCTCTCTCTCTGGTCTTTCTTTAAGGAAGCATAAGGAAGACAGAGAGAACTCATGTAAGGGACAGTACCGAAGACTGTGTGCTTCTTGCTTAAAAAAAAAAACAAAACAAAACACTGATGCTGTTTGCCAAGGTGAGGATGGAAGCAAAGAGCATCACCTGTTCTTGGTCAAGTTAGAAAAAGTCCTAGAGAATCACAGGCCACTGCTCGCCTTTACTCATGCTGGTCCCTCTGGCCGAGGGTCCTTCCAGTCCCTGCCCAGCCTTGGAAAACTCCCACTCACACTTCACTGGGCCTACTCACATTTTCCCAGGCTGCAATGTCACACCATCATGTTCCCTTCTCAACAGCTGGACCCACCCTCAGAGGCACACTTTCCTACTACTCCCTTTCCTAAGCCATGAAGGACAGCCCTTTATAAACAAGCTCCACTTGAATACTTTCTGGGTGTCTGTATGCTTGGCCCAGCCGGCAGGCTGTCAGCCCCCAAGGGCATCTGTCTAGGACCTGCATGGGGCCTGGCACTGAACATGTGCCTGGTAAATGGCTGATGGGTTTGGTCAATGACCAGCGGGACCTGTAGGGTGTGGGGAAGAAAAAGGCCTGTCTCCTCCCAGGTCAGCCTGTGTAGAGTGCCAGGAACCAATAACAAGGGAGCATTTCAGAAAAAAACAACTGAGTCTGGATTCTCTCTGTGCACAGTTTCACCTTGGAAGGTAAACTGGGACTTCACAGGTAATCAGTTTCTGAGGGTTTGGGGCTTCATAGCTATTAGAATGAAGTTACGCCAGATCTAGTGGCCAAACTGGTCAGGGTTTGGTGGCAGCTTCCTGTATTCTGTCCCAGATTCACCTTGCCCTGTGTGTGCTATGAAGAGCCCACACCCACGTGCTTCTCTGTAAAGACAGGGCTTCAGAGAGCTGCCCGTTGGGGGACTGGCAGCATTGCTGTGTTCACTCGGAAGCTGGCACCCTGAACACGTGTTACTTGCAGACACAAACTCACGTCGTTTGGGCGACCTGGACAACTGGCAAAGCTTTAAAAAGCCCACCAGGTATCATACAGACATCACTGTGCTCAGCCCCACAAAAGTTCAGTAAGGGAGTGTGGATTGCTAGGAACTCTTTTCCTGGTCCTCAGGGACCAGAGGAAGAAGGGCTTTGCTAAAATACAAAGGAGCAGAGATTCCTCCTGCTGGGAGGGACGGGCACTCTGGCAGCCTACGGAACGAATGGGAGAGAGGGTTCGTGCCCACCTACTAGGGAGGTCGAGTCTCAAGGTGGGGCTGGTTCACCAGCTTCCCTGTGGCTTTGGACCAGAGCATCTGCACCCTGACCCACT
This sequence comes from Bubalus bubalis, assembly GCF_019923935.1. Classification (NCBI taxonomy): domain Eukaryota; kingdom Metazoa; phylum Chordata; class Mammalia; order Artiodactyla; family Bovidae; genus Bubalus; species Bubalus bubalis. The sequence continues at coordinate 18,391,524 of NC_059181.1, forward strand.
GCGGCCTAGAGCAAGGCATCATGAAAGGGGAAGGAAGCAGAAGTGTGTGGCCATTTGGCCAGCCAACTGGGGTGGCTGTTCACATGTAAGCCAAGGCCATATGCTAGTCAGCATGGAACAGAGCAGGCAGTGTCCTCAACACAGAGCCTGGCGAGAAGCCCAAAAGCAGCCACATGTCCTCTATGAGGACAGAGGCGGTGTTTAGCTATGTCACAACATGCACACTTCTATCAAAGAACTATTCGGATGCTGAGTAATTTTACTGATCTGTGATGCAGACCTGGCCTTCACAGTGAGCTTCTACAACTCAAGTTTTAACTCTTCACTCTGAAAGAAAGACGTATAACTTCTTAAGAACTTGCAGTGTTGGTAAAACTTGTGGCACACTGATATAAAATATTACATTTCACAATAAAGTTTCATGAGGCCACCCAGGAGCACCTACAAATAATTGTGTGCATTAATTCAGCATTTCTCTTGTGACTTACAAATAACTGCTTTTTAAAATGGAATTTGCTCTGCCTCCTGTTAATAATAATAACCTAACATTTTTCCCATAAAATGTGTGATCAATCAAATTTGAGACACCTAATAAAAGCAGTCCTTCCACAGCATACAAATTTCTTTGGGAGGGACACTCAGGCTATAGAAGTCAAACCCAGCCATAAAACTGACTGTGTGATACAGGTTAGGGTACTTTCCTGAACATGATCATTTTTGACCCCCTTAAGGGGACTGTGGGCAGCGGGCTGCTTCTCCCAGTTTGGCCATGCCAGCCCCATCATCAACATTCCTAACCAGGGACGTGTGTCTATAATACAGTAGCCAGAGTCAAAAGCCCAGCAATGACTGACAGCTTTCGTTTGTCTGGATGGGAATCTCTCTAAGCCATACTCACTCATCAGCAGGTAATGAGCGCCTGGGGCACTAGGCTAGCCAGAAAATGTGGCAGGTACATCCGGGCCCTCGGGGGACTCACACTCGGCATCCTGACTTCAGGTTGCTGCTGGTGTGGCTGCTGCTGCTAAGTCACTTCAATCGTGTCTGACTCTGTGCGACCCCAGAGACGGCAGCCCAGCAGGCTCCCCCGTCCCTGGGATCCTCCAGGCAAGAACACTGGAGTGGGTTGCCATTTCCTACTCCAATGCATGAAAGTGAAAAGCGTCTGGTGTGGGGAAGGTGGTAATTGCAAGAAGACTGGGATGCAAGAGCCCCAATGTGTTAAACGACTATTTGGGTGTTTTTCATTTGATGAGAAATGCTGGCCCAAAGAAGCACCACAATCACTCTCTCTCCTATTTCCTTAGACACAGGAAATTTAAAAATGATCAAAACAAAACCATAATCACCATATTGCATACTGCAAAGAAAAAGCAAATTCTGTGGGTAATCTGGAGTAGCCCTGTGACAGACAGTTCTGTCCCCTGCTGTTCCAGAAGTGCCAACGAAGATGTGATTTCATACCTTTCTCTTCTGTTCTGTTTGGAAGCGTTTCCGGTCTTTCAGGAGGTATCTTTTTAATTTCATGTTTTCTTTCAGTGGTACCTGGGCAGGGGGAGGATAACAATTATTAGCAAATGTTTTCCTATCCACTTATTAGATGCACTAGCATTTAAAATATTTATCAGGTACAGCAAAGTCAACAGATTTTTCCCCCCCCTAATCTGAGGGCTGGTGTTATCTGGCAAAAACAAGCTGCTTAGAAACAGAGCAGAAGCCACTTTTGGCATATGCCATTAACTCTGCCTACCTATACATTCTTAATTTACAAGAACACCACTACTATTTCTTGATGTTTAAATCTGACTTCCTTCAGCATCAAAGTAGACACAGGAGACCATGTGGTATGGGTAGGGAATATGTATAAATCAATAAACAAATCCATGGGATAAGACGATCATTGTTTGATGCCACCAAATTTGGAGCGGTTTGTTATGCAACAATGGTAACTAGAACATGCATTCTTTTTTTAAATTGAAGGTTAGTTAACTTACAGTATTATATTATTGGGTTGGACAAAAAGTTCGTTTGGGTTTTCCTGTAACATCTTATGGAAAAACTTGAATGAATCTTTTGGCCAATCCAATAGTTTCAGGTGTACAACATAGTGATTTAATATTTTTGTTCACTACACCCCATATAATGTTATTAAAATATTGACTATATTCCTTGTGCTGTATATTACATCCCTCTGACTTATTTTATAACTGTTGTCTGGACCTCTTGAACATCCCTTTAAGTGGTGGGATATAACGAAAAAAAATAGGTGGTTTTCCCTAGGTCCTTTGCATCTGAATTCCTCAAGTACCATATTTTCCCAAACAGGACAATTTACACTTCCTCTTCACGCACATGGACTGTAGCTGCTCCCTCGCCTGGGGCCTTCATCATCGTCAGTGCCCTCAGGTTCATAAGAACACTTGGAAAATAGCTGAAGCATGAAACCCATCACAAGTACTCCTCTGATTTATGGACTTGGTTGAGTGATTGACAAATCCCTTATATGACCAACCCTATAGATGGGTGCTTGGTACTAAAATTTCAATCACATGGCATAAGAGGCCAAAAGAACTTAATGAGTCCCCTGAACACACACTTTACCTAATCTCTTTAATGACTCACTACAAATTAAACACTGGATCTGATTTCTATCAGTTCTGTACCTGATTTTTTTGTAGTCAAATAACCAAACACAAGGAAATATAATGAGAAAGAAAAGAGGAATATCTACGTCCCTGTCACAAAGCAGCATCCAAGATTATACAGGAGGATAAAAGAACAGTAGTAGTCATCGAGAAAGATTAAACGCCAATCATGCTTTAGCCCTAGAGATCCAGTACAACCTTTGGTAGAACTGTTTTAAAAGGATAAGAATTTGCCTACCATGCTACAATCTGGTCTCCTAAGGCTAATGAAGAAGTTCAGCATCATTCTGAGAGACACAGGAGGAATGGACAGTCCTATTGCCATGAAGAATCCAACCCTAATGACATTCCAGGCCACCTGAGCCTGGGACCACTCAACTCACCTCCTTGGTCTCCATAACCTGTCACTCAGGCATCTAGGGAAAAGGGTCTTCAGAAAAAAGCCAATCAAGAGCCTGCTTTCATCTCAGCAAAATAAAATATTTATCCAGCCAGAACCACTAGGTGGCAAAGTTAAACTGCTCAACACAAACAAGGATGGGGGCTGAGCAGGAGATGCAATTAACATCCCATTTTGGGGCTTAATCTCTGTAATTCTCAACTATGCCAAAGGGAATGGGAAAGGAATGTGAGGTCAAGCTGATTTTAACCCCCAACAGGATGGGCCAGAAGAAAAAAATCACTCCTAACAAATGGGTTGAATAAACCAATCGGGAAATGTATTCATACTTTAAATGCTATATTAGAATATCGTAACTGCAGAATTAAAAATACCCCTGCTCTTCTTCAGTTTGAGTTAATTTTTTTAAATGCCACTTAACTAGCTATGCATGGAGGAATTTCTCCCTAAACTGTGTTTCTAACCATGTTAAAGAGCAGTTCTTCTGGGAACTAGGAATGCTCATCTTTATGTATGAGACGTCAGTGTACAATGAGTTACCAAGTGTTGAACAACGTCAAGTCTTCCTATATTATTCAACCTTAATATCTGAAGCCCACAGAAAAAGTGAATTAACTGGACTCTTTTCCAGATGAGAAAAGAGTCATGAGGGAAAGTATTGCTAGAAAAAAACACTTTTTTGTTGTTGGGGGCAAGTGAAGTAAGTACAAATTTTGGTTAACCGCACAGGACAGAAACTGAAAATTCAGCACTGCCATCCATGCACAGGGACGCCATGACCCATGGGAAGCAGTTCTTCCCAGGCTGACCCTCAACAGGCAGACACGGGCAAAGCACACAGCTAGTTCTTCTGGCCACAAAAGTGGTTTATTTTTATTTTTTTAAAAAAGCAAACAAAGCTGGCTGATTCCAAAACAAAGTCTTTCCAGTCATTCTCTTTGAAAGCTAGATTCTGTTGCTGTTGTAGCTGTATTGGGGATACATTTTAATGACACATTTGCTTGTTTAGGAAAAACAGGAGTGTATTTAAAACCTGCCTGTCAAGACCAAATCATTACTTCCCAATTTGGTCATCTGTGGCCTTTGAATCTAAAGCTCTTGAGCTCTACCCAGGATGCTGTAAACATACAGAAACAGAAAGATAGTGTGTTGACAGAAGCGAGAGGTACATTACCTGCCCCTTGCTTGATCACGGGAGCCGAGGGAGGAGGTGGCTTCTTGGGTCTCTGAAAAATTAATGAAAATGATACCACATGAGATTGTTGGCAAGCCCGGCCTCTCACATAAGGACCACAGACAGTGTTTTCTAGATGTAGCTTGGACAGTCCAAAGAAGCTCTCCAAAAAATTGAGCAATTCTCTCTCCAGGGATGTCAGGTTTTGGCACCTTTAAACAAACACTAAAATAAATCCAGTCTGCAAAACAAAGCTCTGATGGACAAATGAAATACCATTTCCCCCTTTCTAAATTTGTAACAGCCTTCTGGAAAAGCACGGCTCAGCAAAAATGGCCTGAAACCAGCAAGCACAATGGTACTCCTACGCTGAAACCGCATTTGCAATTAAGATTTAATCTGCTGAATAACCAAGCGATTCAGAAAGAGTCACTGGGAATGGCTCTAAATTAGATGGGCTCTGGCTGTGGGACCTGCAACAAAATGCAGGCTGAGGAGCCCCTGTGGCTGGGCAGGGTTCTAAGCCTTTTGCCCCTTTTCACCTCAAGGCTGCTAGGGTCCCCCACAGACCATTCATACCCTGGACACTGGAATGGAGTTTCTTTGCCTATCAGCTGCTATTTATTTTTCTCTCGCACCCTATCATTCTAGAGGGGGATGAGCAGCAATGCAATCAATGGCATCTCCTGGCTCACCCAGGACTGGCTGGCTATAGGACGGAGGCAGTTGGGCTGGACTTGGCAAATGTCCTGGGGCTGAGAGTCCAGCCAGGGCAGAATTCTTGGACGCCATTCTTGGACAGGGGAGAAGGGAGCCAAAGGCAAGGAGAGAACCATCTCATTATCAACGTCATTAAGGGAGACTTCCCTGGTGGTCCAGTGGCTAAGACTCCATGCTCCCAAAGCAGGGGGCCTAGGTTTGCTCTCTGGTCAGGGAACTAGATCCCACATGTGACAACTAAAATGATTCTGCCACAACCAATACCTGGACCAGCCAAATAAAGAAGTAAATGAATAGTTTTTGAAAAAACATCATTAAGGAAAGATGGACTTGGGAAAGGTTTGAGCATATGATCCGTGTTGCTGCTAATACTTCTCCTGGCCCTCTCTGGCTATCATATACTTGTGATTTTTAAAAAGCTCCACAGACTCTTCTGCATGCTGAAAAAGCACTACTGTGACCAGCCAAAGTGCCCAACCCACCTGTGCCTCCCGGTTCCTGATGCAGTACCAGGGCACAGGAAGAGATGGTTTTCAGTAAAACCTACAGAATACGAGACCCACAAAGAACTATCTCAGGGCGTATCACAGCATGCAGGCTCTGGATATGAAATTTCAGCTCTGCTCTATGAGTGGGGTGATTTGGCCAAGTGACCCCAAGTAAGAGTATAACATGGTGGGCAAGAGGCAGGGCTTCAGAATGTGGCCGTCATTACACAGCTTGGCTCTTTCCATTTTTACCTGTGGACCCTGGGCAAGTGACCTCACCTAGATGAAAGCTCCCATCTGTAAAATGGAGATAATATTATTACTTCCCTCTTAGGAGGAGGTGGTTTCACAAATGGAGAGAATCAGTAAGCACCATCTCATCCAAGCCTCATGACAACTCTCAAAGGAGTGATATTATCACGCCCATTTTTCAGATGATATAATTGAGGCTGCAAGAGATAAAGTCATTTCCCAAAGTCACTAGGCTAGTAAACGGGACAGGGGGCCAAGAGTCTAGGCCAGGGCTATCTGTCCTGTAGGCGTGCTCTTAACCCCTGTGCAGTGGCCATGCTGCCAGAGGGCATCCACAGACAAACCATCTCACGGCCATAAACTACACAGAGTTTACAAAAACACAAGGAACTGTCCTTTGTTAACATTAATGAGGGAAAAAGGGGTATCGAATTGCAGCTAGAGTATGAGCTCAACTATGTTACAATGCATTCAGAATGTGAAAAAGACTGGAAAGACAGAAATCTATAATGCTGATCTCTTGTAGGATTATGAGTGCATATGTGTGCTTCCTTAATATTTTTCTGTAGTGTCTACATGCGTCCAAACTTCATTATGAAAATAAAGAAAGAAGGATCCTGCAAGGTCCCCTCTACATGGGGGCAGGCCCTCCACCAGTCCAATGTGTTCCATTCCCAGGGCTTACTGCTCTCTCCCCTGTTGCCAGCCCCCTCCAGTTCTCTACCCTGGCTCCTTTCCCCTCCTTCTCTGTCTCTGTAGAAATGAGACTGGGGACAGATATGTGTTTACCGAATGAACTTATCATTGAAACCCTGCCAATTAACCTTCCTTTACCTCTGGATCAGAGTCATTTCTTATGTATGAAACTGCCAACACCCTCTGGCCCAATTCTTCCCAGCCCAGCCCCAACCATGCCCACCCCCTGAATGGCTTCCTCACTCTCAGTTGTTGGAACATTTGTCTAACCAATTTCGCATGAGCCTCCTTTTGCTGAAGCCGTTCCCCCAGCGACCTGGCCTCAAACCACAGGGCCTCAGATAAAAAAAGACAATTACAAGTCATATTTTCCAAGATTACTGTGCAAATGAAAAAGAAACCCTTAGTGTTGTGTCAGATTTGGCATGGAACAGACACATGAAATGTGACAGGGCAGGGCAGAGGGACACCAAGAGAGGAGACAGGAAGGACTGTGCTCCCTGACAGTGTGTGGAGAGCAAGTCATGCCAAGTGCCTGCTCGGAGGGCAGAGGAAGGAGACAGTGGTGTAAGGTGGTATCAGGAACCCTGGCAGCTGCGGAGGCAGGTGGGGCAGTTTGGAAAGGAAGGAGCAGTTGGTGAGCTGTCTGTCTTGTATCCACCAAGCCTGATTGACGCTGGCCAGGTGCCTGCTTTGCTTAGTAGCAGAGGAGGTTTACAAGTTGTCCTGTTTTTTTTCCCCTTTGATTGACTTCGCTCCCTGATTCCATCAAACTTAGCCTTCCTGCCTCCTTACATGAGAAATGATGCCACATTTTTTTCAAAAGGGATGTCTCTGAAGCTAATTCTAAACAAAACCAGGGTTCCCTGTAGCTCTAGACTGCCCCTCCAAATGATGAATAAAGTATTCATATGAGCTGACAACAATGTTTTCTTTGAATGCCACAAGAAGACAGGGCAGTGAGAACTGAGAAAGCAGAGTGGGTAAATTGGTGGTAGTAGAAAATTCATCACAAGAGTTCATGATTCTCAAAAGACATAAGCGTGTCACATAATTGATTTTCCAGGATAAGCAGTAGGTCAATGCTTTCTCTATTGAGTTTACCAGCATTAAGTAGCTCCTGTAGGTACACAGACAGAAACAGCCTTTCAACTCAGTCAAGTATTTTAAGTCATGAGTTTTTTAGAGGCACTTGTTCTATTTATTCTCCTCCCTCCATAGTGAAAATAAAACATTCCAGCTCCAAGCCCAGGTGGTGTCATCCTGCTCAACTGGCAGGTTGGTGCTAAGAACAGAGGATGTCAGAGCTCCGAGTGATCTGAAGGTCTCCTTTAGGCTGAGGAAACTCAGGCCCAGAGGGGCCACGTTAACAGCCATGTTAACAGGAGTTAAAATAAATCTCTCATTGTCCAGACTGTGGCAATTCATTAAAAAAAGAACCAACGTGAAAATATTCCTCAGAAAGTCAATGAGCCAACATCTTCTAATTTCCAGGAGAGAAGAATGCCTTCCCTGATCTTCATATGTGCAGAGCATACAGGCCCGTGTGTGTGTGTGCCTCCCTGTGTGGAGATCTGTGGCTTGGACACAGAAGCAAATACCATCCTTCAAAGGATATTTGAACCAGATTTCATTTCTTCCTATTATGACCAGGAAGGAAACAGATTTGGGTGTTCTGGAGTGAAGACAGCAGGAAGGCAAGTTTTGCTTCCTGCTGAAGGATTTCATCATTGATTCTGCCTTTGTGTGGCAAGTCTGGCCAGTCCCAACCATCCTCCTGGACAAGAACTGTGATTTGTCACTATGTGTCACAAGCCAGTTTGTCTTCAGAGTTCTGGTCCCAGACACATGACTTGCTGAAAGTAACCAGAGGAGTGGACTCCTGATGGCTGGGTGCCCTTCAGGGCCTTTTGTCAGCGGGAGATGGTAAGGTCGTGGAAGCCAATTTCAGCCTGACTTTGAGACTGAAGGAAGCCCTCCTTCAGGCCCCTAGCTAAGTTTTCTGGAGGTGTCTGCATGTAAGGCTGGACAGGGGACATAAATACACAGCTCCTGATCAGGGTAACCCTCATGGCTCTAGAAACACATAGAAGCCTCCACTCTGCCCTTTCCTCTCCTTTCCCTGGTGGATTGACAACACTTTGAAGAGTGCATCTGGGGCTATGCCCCTCTGTACCCTACAGAGTTCCCCCTACAGGAGATCCCCGAGAGCTACCACAAAACCTGCTTTTGGGAGGGTCTCTCTCGAGTTTCCTCTTCTTGGCCTCTGGGCCGGTGGCCTATATCCACAGTCTGCCTCTTGGTTGGGCTCATCCAGATTGTCGGCCTGCTGGGTAGTCACCCAGGCTTTGGTGTTCGGTTTCTCCTTAAGGTGCTCTCAATTCAACCCCTTGGCTTGCCTCCTCACTCTATCTATCCCACCTTGAAAGTGATGCTTTGATTCCATGGCCAGACCTCACAACTGCATGGTGGATCTGGACCCCACTTTGTATGGAAAAGAGAAACCTGACAAGGGACCTGGCTTTCCCTGACCCTCCCTCTACTCTTCCTCCTCTTTCATACTATCACGGAGAGCAGCTAGGAGGACGATGGGGCAAAAGGAAGGGAAGGTACACCTTGTCACCAAGTGACCAAATGACAAGGCATTCCTTAGTGCCAAATGTATATTAACCATGCTCCTAAGGACTGAATATTTGCCCATTGAATGAACACAAAATTCTTCTGCTGAAACCTACCCCCCAGTGTGGTGGTATTTGGGGATGTGGCCTTTGGGAAGAGATTGGTCATGAGGGTGGAGCTCTCATGAATGAGATTAGTGCCCTTAAAAAGTAGACCCCAGAAAGCTCCCTCACCCCTTTCACCACACAAGGACACAGCAAGAAGAGAGTTATCTATGAACCAGGAAGAGGGCCCTCAACAGATGCCAAATCTTGGACTTCCTAGCCTCCAGAACTGGGAGAAAGGAATTTCTGTTGTTTATAAACCTAGTCTATGGTATCTGTTATAGCAACCTGACTTGACTAAGACACATACTGTTAGACCCTATGAAGGTGAAGCTTGGGACATGGGGTCTGCCTTCAAAGAGATTATAGTTCAGATGGCATGATGAGAAAGAATCACTTCAGGCAAGAGTATACTGAATGAGCTGCTCAGCTGGAAAAACAAAAGCTGTAAGTACCAAAAGAGAAGGAAGAAGGGTGCCACCCAGGCCATGTCAGAGAAACTCAGCTGGTGTTCTGTCATTAGGCCATCATCATCACTGCGGCAACATCAACACTTCAATGATCCCCATCTCTGCAGGTAAAATTACCCAGAAAATCAAATGTACAGACAAATAATGTCAAAGGCAAGTTTTATTCATCATGCTGCTTATTAATACGCACATATTTCTTTTTGGAAGACTAAAAAGAAGGAAAGAATTCATTGGGCAACTTCAGAAATTAGAAAGGATAGTGGTTCTCAAAAGGATGAAGCTCATGACTAGGAATAAAGAAAATTCTGGCCAAGGATAGTGTTGTAAATTAGATTATCAGATGACGGGGGCTAAGGTAAGGGGCCTCCTGAGAACTTGGTAAAGAGAATGTGGTCCAAGTTAAACCACCAAAGTCACCTAGAGAGGTTGAGTCATCATGTGAATCAAGCAAGAGAGATACTTTCCTATAAAACTTTGAAACCCACAAAACTCCCACCAAACCATCTTAAGGGTGGCACTCAATTGTAATGGAGAAGGTGGGAAACCCACTTGATTGTACCGCTGTGTGTCCAAAGATGGATGATGGATGGGAAGTATCCGATCAGCTATGAAAACAGAGAAAAATGGAGAGCTGCTGGGGCCACAGGTGTGGGGCTCTCACCAGCATTATCTAGGCTTTGCTGAACTGAACTTAACACCCAGTTCCCTCGGCTCACCCTACCCCTTGGTGCCTGAGGGACCTCAAGCTACAACTATAAGACCCTTTGTGAAAATAACTAGCTCCTTTTCCTTTCATTCTGTGCTCTCCTGGAAAGTACCAAACAAATGTGGTTTCCTATAGAATCTGGATTTTAAGGAATCAGGCCCACAGGGAGCAAATGCCCAGGGCAGGCAGACCCACATGCTCTAGATGGGCTGATATTTCAGTTCTTGTCATGATTAGTAAGCTGCCAGTCTGCTCCCTGAGTAAGTCTCTGTGAGTCTGGCAATGTGAGTTTGCGTCACAGTCACAGGTACCCTTCAAACTCTGTAAGGGTAGGGTTCTGTGTCCCTGAGGCCAAGAGGCAGACCTTCCACTAGGGCAATGCCTCTGGGCCTCTCAGCAACGTCCTGATTCTCAACATGGCACAAGCTCATGAGCCCCCAAATCCATGCAGACAAGCACAGTATCATTGTCTGGTAATCAGAACATTTTCTCTTAGAAGAACTGGATCCCGAGACTTTCTTAAAACACTGTCTTTCAGAAACATTACCTTTCAGGATACCTGTTCTATCTTTATTATTATTATTGTTGTTATTTTTAATGAAGAAGATGTTTCTGCAGTTCAGAGAGTCTAAGTTCCCTGCTTTCCCTCAGTCCGGACAACAGAGCATGCACGACCCTTCATCAGAGCTCTCAGAACATTTAATCTTTCCATTCTAATTTTCAATTTTCCTGTTGAGGCTCAAAATAAACAGGCAGCCACTGAATCTAGGTTCTCTTATAAACGGCTTATATAATTGCTCTAAAATCTGCACCCGGAGATTGACCAGTGCTCTCGGAAATGTCTTAGGGAAAAGCCCCAGAGTCTTTGCAAGCCCGGTGTGAGAGGACCCTCTGAAAGAAAGACCTCCAGGAGTTCCAAAAGGCCTGGGAGTAACCACCGGAATCCACACCCCAGAAGAAAATATGCCAGCCTTGTCATAAGGCTTTGCTGATGCCTACTGATTCAAGAGGTCTGCCATTGAATAAATGCTGTGTGCTGCTGTCTACCCTAATCATCGCACATCGTCCTCTTTTCTGGGTGAGTGACTGCAACCCCAGCCACTGGCAAGACAAGATGACATCTGCTGAATCCGATGGCAGAATCATGTTGCAGGCTCTGTCATTCACACCATGCATTTGTGTTAATGATTCTAATCATCTTTACACAGTCAACTCCGCACACGACAGCCCTGTCTCCAGTCACGCTGTCACCAACTCACCAACACTCTGGGTGCAGTAATAAAGGCTGGTGTAACAACCAGTGCAAAGCTGGTTGGTGGGTTTTATAGGTCAGAGGGGATGAAAAGGATGTAATACTTTGAATCTTCTAAAAGCTAAATGTCACATTATACAATCACTTCTCAGCTGTAGGTATTACTTTGTCTGACAGGTATAACTATTGTTTCCCTAAAATTGAGTTTTCTGCTTCTTAGGAACAAAGGTAAAAGACCTATCAGAGAGATGGTGGCTGCATGTCTGGGGTGGGAAAGATGCCCATGGGCCCCAAGGGCACGCATGCCTCAGTGAGCAAGCCAAGACGAGTCCACTCATCACTGACAACTTCACTCTCTCAGCAGGAGTCCTCCTGCAATATTTTATGTAACAGAGCAGCGCTTCTAGAAAAGTATGCCATGGATTCCCACTTGAGCGAATTTATTGCCCCATAAAATATGACTGGGGACTAGAAGGCAGGGTGCTACAAGGTAGGCAACCACAGGCTTTGTCCATTTGTTAAACTATTTATCCAGATTTTACCTCAGCATTCAAAACCATACTACCTCAGTCAGAATCAAGAAGGTGGCAAAAGTCTGGTAGGATGGAGAGCTTGCTAAGATCCTTTAGCCAGAGGGAGAGGCGTCACCATGGAGGCCTTGGCATCCAAATGCTTTGGATGTGAACACCCTTTATCAGGCTCAAACAGGTAGTCTGGGTGGTCCCCTGCTACCCAACTCTAAGCTCACAAGGACAGCGGCCATGTGAGTCTTCTTCACTTCCATCAACCAGTATGGCAGCCTGTCCAAGGAAGGAACCCAATAGATACAGAGATGAATGAATAAACATAAAACATCACTGCCAGGCAGCAGATGCCCACCAGATATGCAAAAAGACACGAAGATTGTGCCATCCTGTACTCGCTTGTCTCTACACATACATAAGGCACTAGATTTCTTTTTAAAGGCTAGTCATCAAAGTTCTTAGATGCACTGGGATCCCCAGGGAAGCTCACCAAGACACCAAGCTAACTCTGTGCTGATGTGATGAACTGGAATCAGATTTCTACCACTGTTGCACAGTTTTAGCTGGAGTCTTCTCACACTTGTGCTAATAGTAATTACAAAGACTGGAATAGTTAATATGTATGGGGCATTCGCAAAGGACCAGGCGCTGTGCTAAGGAATTCATATGTGTCATTTTGGTTAATCTTCTCAACAATTTAACAAGGTTGGTATGATTATTCCTGCAATTTAATAGATGAGAACACAGTTGTCACTCAGTATTCATGGGAGATTGGTTCCAGGAACCCTGCAGAGAGCAAAATCCACAGATGTCCAAGTCCCTCATATAAGATGGGAGAGTATTTGCAAATAACCTATGCACATCCTCCCCTATACTTTAAGTCATCTCTAGATTACTTATAATACCTAATACAAAGTCAATGCTATATAAATGGTTGTAAATGCTATGTGTATAATTGTCACTACACAGCAAATTCAAGACATCCAAGCTTTACCTTTAGGAACTTCCTGAAATTTATTGTTTAGTATTTTCAACCCAAGGTTGATTGAATCCACAGATGCAGAATCCAGAGATACTGAGGAAACAGTCAATGAGTTGATCTTGAACAGAACAATTAAGTGACAGGGTCAGGATTCAAGTTCAAGTCTATTCAATGCTGCAGGCTAGAGTCACAACCACGTTCTACAAATGTCTGCCAAACCTCCTTCCTGTGTCTTATAGCTTTAAACATTTACTATACAGATACTGCCAAGGGCTAGTGTCTTTTTTTCCTCAGGCATGAATTCTGTTAGCCAATAACCCACCACTACAACCATTATCAATAAAAATGGCTCAAATGATTTTGCTTGGTGTAAGACATCTACTGAATGGTGAGCCCTTCTCTGTTCTACGAATTTATTCTCCTCCTAAAATATGGTTAGAAACTAGAAGGTGGGGTTGTCATCACTTAGATAGACACCTGCATCTACACCAGAGCTTCCCAAATCGTAATGTGGAAACAGGTCACCTGAGGATCTTGATAAAATGTGGGTTCTGATGCACAGGTCTAGGGTGAGGTTCAAGAATTTCTAACAAGCTCCAGGTAAGGCTGACAAAGTGTGGTCCCCAGACCAGCAGTGTCTCAAGGATCTAGAAAACACTGGGAAGCAGAATTCTCTGAACCTCAAACTTAAATCCCAGAGAGAATACAGATGTGGAACCAAGCATCCTTCAGCTAAACAAGAAAGACAGCTATCAAAAAGCCTAAAAGGTGCAGCCATTTGTTCAAACCAATCTAAGGGCTGTAATCTTGGTGGGTACAAACACCATCTGGCTCCTTGAACAATCATATCCATCCATCTAAGCAGTGTACACACCGCCAATGCTGTTTAGTATCCTTGGTAATCAACCCACTAGTATTGTAGCTACCTTTCCTGAACCTCAATTCCATGGGAATGTGATGGGTCAAAGTTCATGGTCCAGTAATAGAGCCCCCATGGGCATGAAGAGAACACAGGCCAGAAAAAGTGGGCAGAAGGCATGAGAAAGCCTGAGCCAAGAGCTCTGAGCTGAAGAACAGCTTGGAAAAGACCAAATAGACCAAATCACTGTAGAATTCCTCTTTACATTCCTCTTAGAATGTAAAGTGCTTCTAACTTTTCAACATTTCCTGTTACAGTGTCATTAGAGAAACAACATGCTTGCCACGAGGCAAGCAAAGATGGACTGGCTCATTTAAACCACAGCATTGTAAAAATGGGTTCTCACAAAGAAAGAGAAAGTACAGATCAGAGGGATACACACACACACACACACACACTCACACACACAATAGGGATGCATGTGTATTTGTTGTTGTTTAGTTGCTAAGTCATGTCCAACTCTTTGCGACCCCATGAACTGTAGCCCACCAGGCTACGTGGAATTTCCCAGGCAAGAATACTGGAGTTGACTGCCATTTCCTACTCCAGGGTATCTTCCCAACCCAGGGATCGAAGCCATGCCCCCTGCATTGGCAGGTGGGTTCTTTACTACTGAGCCACTAAGAAGCCCACGCATGTGTATACCTGGCCAAATATGTGTACACAGATACACAGACTTGGGAAGATTAGTAGGCCTCATCCTGTATCCTCAGCTTCACAATGTGCTTTTCAGCCACTTCCATATTAGTCACTTCACCAGCCAAGGACACACTATGTAGGATACAGGCCATCCACTTACCAATGGAAACCCCAATGGTTTCTGTCATTTATTTGGTTGCTTAAACACTCCAAGTACCAAACCAAGTGCTTGTCTAGTCATACAACGACCCTAGAAGAAGGCTCTCTGATGAGGAAACTGGGGTTTGTGGAAGATAACGGACCTGTCCACACACATCAGGTATGGGGCAGCCAGTCCATCAGACTAAAATGCCGAGGCTCTTTAACAACAGATGTCCTCACCCCGCACCCCCAGCCCGTCATGGAGGCCGCAACTCTGACAGCAGGCGGTGTGCTGAGAGCCGAGCCGCAGAGACTTACGTTTCCCTCCTTCTCAAAGTCAGGTGGCAGCAACTTGACGAAGTTGTCAGGAAACACTCCTCGTCTGCCGTTCAGTTCTCCTTCCCACCAGCCCACGTCAATGCAGTCCTAGGAAACAGGAGAGCAGAGTGAGAAAGGGGGCAAGCGCCTCACAGAGAGCTCTGATACCCCTTTTAGAGAGATGGAAGTACTTTCCCTGAGGCAGCCATCAATGGTTCCTAAGACTCAACAGCACAAACCCCAAAGTTGAATGGGAGGACAAAACCTCCAGTGTCCTAGAGCTGCCAGCTGGGACTCGAAACCCAGTGAGGCTTTTAGAGGCCCTGCAGATGGTGACTGCAGCCATG